>NW_027466266.1:140000-220439 GCF_046127955.1 Nelusetta ayraudi
TTTCCAACCAATTGTTCGCCACTTCTTTGAACTTGTGGATGAATGCTGTGCATCCCACATGGTACGCCAACCTTCCTCTGATATTTTCATGCTTAGTTTTTTCTGCCATTTGGCTTTGATGTATCCTGCGTTTGTTGCTGTTCTGTTTCTGAAGGCCCTGATAGATTTTAGAGATGATTTTTCTCTTCATCTTTTTACAGGCTTCGATCAGAATATCTATCACTACATTGTCCTCTCCAGATGATGTTGGTTTGATTATTTTATCATAGTAATCTCTTAATTGCATGTATCGAAAGAAATCTTTGTTTCCTCGTCCAAATTCCTTTTTCAACTCTCCAAAACTTTTTAAAACCCCCTTGTGAACGAGTGTGCATACTGCAGTTATACTCCTATCCCACCATCGTCTGTATTCAATGTCTGTGGTTCCTGGTTCAAATCTGGGATCAAGAGAAGGCCACATTAGTAGTTTGATGTAGGGCTGCACAATTAATCGAATTTTAATCACAATCACGATATTGGCGGCCACGATTGAATTAAGGTGATCGTCGGCGATATTAACATTTAAAACGCCGGCTACCATACATGTCAAATCAAGCACATTCAGTCATCCAACCACCAGGGGGCGAATGCAAGGTTAAGACTTCATTAAGCTGCCGAAATAGCAAGCGAGCAAATCCTGCAGCAGCGGCAGGAAGTGCCGCAGCATAAGCGGCAGCCTCAAATGATTCAAGAGGCCAGGCAAGGATGACCCTCCCTCTTCCTTTTGCAGCTGGAGTGTCTTATATCTGATCCTCGGTCTCTTTCCGGCCCAAATAAATCTAGATATGAGTTTGTCCCAGTGTCTGAATTGTGATTCTGGAATCATATGTGGGATGGATTGGAAAAGGTACAGCAGTCTCGGTAGTACATTCATTTTTATCACTTCAATTTGTGTCTCAAAATCCATATTAAAGGCTGACCATCTTCCCAAATCTGTCTTAATATTATTGATAATAGCATTCTAATTGATTTCAAACCTTTTCAAAAGATCTTTTGCCAATAGCACTCCCAAATATTTGATAACCTTGGAATTCCATTTGATTTTATATTTTCCTCTAATTTCTCGGCCTGGATGATAATTCAGCGTGAGAATTTGAGTGTTTGCTATGTTTAACTTGTTGCCTGTGTATTTACCACAGGTTTCTATTATCAACATCAAATGAGGTAAGGTTCTGTCCGGGTCTTGGAGAACCAAAATAATATCATCAGCAAAAAGCCCTGTTAGATGTCCCTGCTCTCCTATATGTATTCCTTTTAGATCGTTACTTTGTCTGATCATTTGTGCCAGCGGCTCAATGAACATAGCAAACAATGTAGCGCATAGGCAACATCCTTGACGAGTACCATTAATCTTTATCCTTGCCGTAGGTTCTTGGTAGAGACCTTGAATACACTGTATTAACTTTTCTTGGAACCCCAGTTTCCCAAGAACTTGATACAGAAATCTCCAATTCACACAGCCAAGTCTCACCAGTAACAGCTCGCAGGCCCTGCTTTTGGATCTGATCTATTATGTATAGGACCCGTCTAATGTCTTCTTGAGTCTGCCTACCTGTTAAAAAAGCTGACTGATTGGAAGTCCATCTCGTCCCCTTAAATTTCAAAGCGTAACGAACCTGTGTAGCCCGAGGAATTTTATTATAGTTTATTTCCTAGGGTGCAACTCCCCAGGTGGCGTTGTCAGGCAAACCCCCCCCCCCCCCCACTTTCCTTTATACCCACCATCAGAATTGTCTCCACCTCCGCCAGACCCTCCCCCTTGCTGTAGGTTCTTGGTAGAGACCTTGAATACACTGTATTAACTTTTCTTGGAACCCTAGTTTCCCAAGAACTTGATACAGAAATCTCCAATTCACACAGCCAAGGCTCACCAGTAACAACTTTTGGAGCTGATCTATTATGTATAGGACAGTCCTAGGGCTGGACGATATAGAAAAAAAGCATATCGATATAAAAAAAAGTCATATTGATCGATATTGATAATTATCAAAAAAATTTAAAACATATTTTAATTGCAGCGCTGGATGTTTTATACCATTACTTAATGACAGACTTTTAATAAAGAACACACGAGCACTGAATTCAAATTCAAATTTTTATTCAACCACCTTTTTTAAACACAACTGAATTGTTTTTTTGTTTTTATTATTGTTGTTATTATTATTATTATTATTATTATTATTATTATTATTATTATTATTATTATTATTATTATTATTTATTTAGTTGTTTATTTTAAAAAAATAGGCTGAGATAGGGCTCGAACGTGCGACTCGACCAGAGGTCTGAAGTTGTGGCGGTTAACAGCTCGTTTTGCACTGATTCCCTGCACTCGTTGTACAGACGAGGAAGAGCTGTGTTTGAAAAATACTTGCAGTCTGGAACTTCATATCGCGGGTCAAGAGTGGCGAGAAGCTGTTTGAAGCCAAGCTTTTCAACGGTGGTTATTGGCAGCATATCCCTCGCTATGAAGCATGTTACTACATGGGTGATGTCCTTATGCTGCTTGGACGCTTTGTCGTATTTACTGCAAGAAGTCCAGTTTGGTCTGCTTTACTTGCTTGGTGCTGGCGCTGGCAGCGGATTCCTCCTCCGACGTGGAGCCGCTGCGTCTGCGTTTGCGATTGGTTGGAGGAAGAAATGACCGTAATATTAAGCTACATGATTGGCTATGATGAAAAAGGAAGTGAAACTTTTTCTATCAAACTTTTTATCGACCCCTTTTTTCCTATCGCAGCACACGTCTATCAATCGATATATATCGTTATCGAATTATCGTCCAGCCCTAGACGGTCTCGTCTAATGTTATCTTGAGTCTGCCTACCTGTTATAAAACCTGACTGATCCTCATCTATCAAGTCCGGCATAAAACTTTCAAGTCTTTTGGAGATGATTGAAGTAAAGTTCTTCTAGTCAACATTTAAGATTGAAATGGGCCTATACGATTCACAAAGTTCCTTATTTTTCCCTTCTTTTGGAATAACTGGAATGACAGCCTCTTTCCATGAGGGAGGCCGTTTGCCCTCTGTCAGAGTCAGATTAAAAGAATTTAGGAGTATCAGGGTTAATTCTTCTCCAAATGTTTTATACCACTCACTAGGAAACCCATCACTACCTGGCGCGTTGGTTGATTTTAAGCCTGCTAATGGCAGCATCTATTTCTTTTTTGGTTATACTGGAAATTAGTTTTCTATTTTGCTCATCTCCAATGGCTGGTATGTCCAATGAGTCAAGGAATTCTTTCATCTCACAATCTTCTTTAGCCGTGGGTTGGGTATATAGATTTTCATAGTAATCTTTAAAAACCCTCTCTATTTCTTCAGGTTCAAGTAGTAGCTGTTTCGTTAATGGGTCTCTAATTTTACATATTGCATGAGAAGCTTGCTGGGCCTTTATTCCTCTTGCTAAATATTTAGTTGATTTACAGCCTGATTCATAGTGGGTCTGTTTAATGAATTTCAGCTTTTTCTCAACATCTAGCCTCAAGACATCGTCTATTTCCCTTCTGACACCGATTATTTGTTGTGACACTGTATCGTCCTCATTGCTTTTGTGTTGCTGTTCCAGAGTTGTTCATTGGTTTACCAGCTTCTTGTAACCTTCTTCTCTATGTGGCAGGTGGGTTTGCCCCCACCTTCGCGTCATCAATCACACCTGCGCCGGAGTGCAATCTTTGCGTCCCTCAGTGCGTTTACATGGTACTAGAGAAATTTGAATTATTGCCTTCGTCCGATGATGATTGGAGTTTGAGAACTCCGATTGGAATCGGAGAACTCCGATTGAGACACCCAGATAATGCGATTGGAATTCGAATTTCTCGGCCATGTATACACCTTAGTCGGACTATTAACTGGACAACGCAAGTGCGCACGCGCCACCGCACAACTACGTCGTCTAACAAAACAGACGTCGCGAAACAACCTGGCAAACACGAATAAGAATGTTGACATTTGGAGAGAGGATGAGACCCGGGCGATGCTTTCTCTTCTAAAAGAGATGGACATATTAAAATAACACACAACGGAGACCTTTTTAAAAAGGGTAGCGCAGCAAATGCAGGGCTCCGGCTTTGCGCACCCCTGAACGTATTCCTTCGTATTTATATTTCTACCTTTTCGTTCACATTTTTTGTAAGTTAGAAGAATTTCAACTTGTAAATAAAAGCACAGCAAAGAGATGTTTTTCTGATTTGTTTTTATTTCGATAATTTCGCTGTTATTCTGCTGGAAACGGCGTGCAGCGGCACAAGCTTCCTCCACGGTCGGCACTTTAATGAGCGTGTGTATAACTGAAGACACCGTTCCTTTGCAAAACCTGTACACAAACTCTCCCACCAGTCTGCGCAGAACCGACATCCAACAAGAACGAGAGTTTGGGGTCCGTGGCGACGGCACAAAGCGTAGCATCGAAGACATTGTGTTGTTGTAGCCCTCCAACAGTAAACAATGTTCTTGTCTCATGGTTATCTTTTAAGATAACCATGAGCACAAGAAATAGGGTACAGCTTATCTGCAAAGTAAGTAACACGTACATTATGAACTATCATTCTATATCATAATGATGTAATATGTCAACCGAAAGCAGCTGACCAGCTGAAAAGGCTCACTCCACCCCCTACTGTTGGGAGGAGGACACGTTCCCGTCAGTAATTCAAATTTCTCAGCTGCATGTATAGGGGGACAAGGTGAGAACTCCGATTGGACGAGAAAACCAAATTATTGCTTAGTCCGATTAAGCTCTGCATGTAAACGCACTGATTACACCTGCGCCAGAGTGCAGAGTGAAAGCAGCTCTTTTAAAAACAAGCGCAGGCTGGAGTCAGCACTCTGTCCTCTGGCGTGTCCATGCTGAGAACTCTGTCCTTCGCAGTTCTTAGCATTTCGGCTAGCAATCCCAGAGCGGGCTGGGCCATAAGCGCAGCCGGAGGAGGAACCCTAGCGGGTGCCCGTTCATCGGGAGGTGGTGCTGTGTGTGCATGATCGTTGTGCATTCACCGCTTGGCTGTTACAGCTGAAGCCCCCCTCCCCCTCTCCTCCTCTGGCGCTCGGCAGGGAGGCAGCGACTCGGAGCGACTGCACCCAGGCAGTTTTGTTTTGTGTGTGTGTGTGTGTGCGAAGAATAAATAAACGTTTTCCTTTCGTTCTAACTGTTTAACGCTTGCCTGGGTGTCTCAAGGTATTAGTATGTTAATTTTGTTCTCTTTTCTTTAGGACAGGAGTTGGCGTAGCGTGAATTTTGGTTTGTAGTGATTCCCTTAGCTTTGTTTATTCCCTTTTTTGAGTTTTCTTTGGTTTCTTTGGCCCTGTTCCCCTGTGGTGAATTCTTCTGGTGGATTCAAGTGATGTAGATGTTGAAGGAGTCTTCATTGACACAGACTTAGTTGTATAAAAACTGGTTTATTTCAAAGAAGTCAAAAGTCAGACAGGCACCATGGAAAGCCTGGGGATGTCTCTGGGCCAGATGTGAGCAACTCCGATGATGCTTTGTTCCCATCACCTTTTATACCTCCCAGCAACCAGGGAGGAAGATGCTAGAAGTGGGGGAGAATGTATACATTCCATAGTTGCACCCCCAATGACCATCTGTTTTCAATTTGGTGGCCGTTGGCAACAACAAGACCATGTATGGACCCTGAGACGCCCTTAGGGAAGAAGTGCAGCAGGTTCACTGCTGAGTTCACATCAGGCCATATACATAAGATCACATGATGTCATATACATAGATTCAGATACTATGCCCCTTATTTTCTTATGTTGAACAGTCTTTTTGGTATGGTACTTATTTCCTTGACACTCAGGCAGCTAAACCTGGTCTATTTTAAATTGTTGTCAAATAAAGCTGTTTCATTGGAAGTCCGTCTCGTCCTCTTAAATTTCAAAGCGTAACGAACCTGTGTAGCCCGAGGAATTTTATTATAGTTTATTTCCTGGGGTGCAACTCCCCAGGTGGCATTGTCAGGCAACTCCCCCCCCCCCACCCCCAATTTTCCTTTATACCCACCATCAGAATTGTCTCCACCTCCGCCAGACCCTCCCCCTCGCCACAACTAGTCTTTTTTTGATAGATGATGATCTATGTGTATTGATGCGTCGTGCTGATGCGTAGCCCCTCCAGGATCCCTCCTTGCACTGCCACTCCGTCGTAGTGCAGGGCACCAAGTGCCGCAGGCCCCTCCACACCCGTCGCCACCGCCGTCTTCTACGCCAAGCCGCGTCTCGCCAATTCCTCCTTTACCTCCTCTGCGCTGTTGTAGGTTCGAGTTCCCGTATCCCAGTGGGTCCTCATCTTGGTGAATGGCGTCTGGAACCAGATGCCCTTCTCCTTCAGGATTCTTTTAGCAGTGTTGTACTCCTTTCTCTTTTGGACGATCTCTGTCGCGTAATCGTGATGGAATGACGGTACTTTCTTCCCCAGTTCTATTTTCTTTGTCCATAGCTCTCTCAGGACCCTCTCTTTGGTAGTAAATTCCAGAAAGTTAACAATGATGGGTCTCGGTTGGGCACCGTCTGCTGGCTTCTGTGCAAATGAGCGGTGTGCTCTCTGAATTTGGACATTAAAATCTGCTGGCAGGTGCAGTTCGCTTTTCAGCAGGTCTTCCACAAACTTGGCCACAGATTCTCCCTCCTCTCCTTCAGTGACTCCATAGATACGTAGGTTGTTTCTCCTCTTTGTTCTCTCAGTGATATGACCAGAGCGTCATTAGCTTCCTGTGCCCAACGTTCTAGTTTTTCAATCCGCGACTCAGCCTCGTTGATCTTGCCGGTCTGGAGCTCCTGTTCGGTGACGACTTTCGCAAGTTGTTGATTTATTTTGTCTTTGAAGTCGTCCAAGTCTTTTTCCACGTCGTTCCTCAGTGTTTCTCCAAACGTGCGAAGGACTTCTTTTGATTCCATTTTTAAATCCCCTATCTGCTTGCTAATAATTTCTATGTCCGAGCCCTTTTTCGCGTCGTTAGTCACGAGGAGTTCGTTTCGCCATCTCCCTCTGTTTCAGAGCAAGCTGGTAGTTCCGCCATATTGTCTATTACCGTGTTTCTGTTTTGGTTGAATCAAGTTTTCCTTCCCATTCCAACGTTCCCCTGATCACTTTGTAGTTAATATGATATCTGCCAATAGTTATTCAAGTTTTCGGGGAGTTTTTACCCTGGACGGTCGAGAGCCCTGGTGTCGCGCAGTCTACCGCTTTATGGCCAAACCAGAAGTCCCTTCCCTCTAGCCTTTTCAAGGGGGAGGTGGCTAGACTCGGCTCTTGTGGGACGAGAAGCAGAAGGCGTGTCCGATCGGGGGGGAAGATGAGATGACATTTTTGTGGGTCAACACAAACTCATCTGCGAGGACAGCAGCCTTGGACAATGACGACACTTTCTGTTCATTCAAGAACATTACCACCTTCTCTGGCAAAGAGTCTTTAAAATCTTCTAAAAGAACGAGCTCACGGAGTGACTCAAAGTCATTTTTGACATCATTAGCTGCACACCATTTATCAAAGAGGTTGCTTTTCTCCCATGCAAACTCGACAAAGGTTTGACCACTAGATTTTCTATGGTTCCTAAATTATTGCCGGTAGGACTCAGGAACAAGCTCATAAGCAGGAAAAATTGCTTCCGTTACAACATCATATTGCAGGCTGTCTTCTAAGAAAAGAGCAGACACCAACTCCTGTGCTTTTCCCACCCGCTTGCATTGGAGAAGGACAGGCCACATGTCTCTTGGCCAGTTGAGTGGCGAAGCTATTCGCTCCAAGGCACTGACGTATGAATCAACTTCTGCCTCACGAAATGTTGGCACCAGAAAAATGTTTTTACTGGGGCTGGGCAACGATTAAAAATTTTAATCGCAATTAATCGCATGATTTACCTGATCAATCATGATTAATCACGTCGTATACGCAAAAGCCAATAATGAATTTAAAAGAAGTCTTTCATACACTTTAATTTAAATGTTCTGCCATATAAACGAAAGCACCATAACATTTATCGTGCAAACACTTAACATCAGCACTTTACACAGAAACATTTTTAATGTAAATCTAAAGTTTAAAAAAATGCAAATACAAAATTAAAGCTTATTGCCAATGCCAGGGCATTACTGTTATCCTGTTCCTTATGAAAAATAAAAAAAAATCTACCTACAAAATCCTGAGCCACAGTAATAACAGGCAATTTCTGAGGTAACAGCAGAAACATTTTTCTTTTATCAGGGAGCAGCATAACCAGTCTGCGTTCCCTTGCAAATGTCCCAGTTAGAAAGGGTGAGGCACAAAAACGTTCACTTTTGGGTTTTTCTTCACATGGGACTAGAATGTAAAGTCCACATTTATACTGGAGTTCCTTTGGAGAATCTCACTCAACTCAGTGCAGTTTGTCAGTTCCTGGAACTTGATGGCCAGTTATTTTAAATGTACTGCCATATGAATTAAAGTGCCATAACATTTACTGTGCAAACACACTTTTAACACCAGCATTTTTGAACAATTAGCAGCTAAGAAAAAAAAAATAGTGTAAATTTAAACTCAACTTAAACAATGTTATCAAAGCAATACAAAATTAAAGCTGTAAGCAGCGTTTGTGGGACTGAGGCCACTTGGCCGCTGCCTGCTGTGACGTCCGCCACCTGGCCACGAGCCCCTGACACCCGCCAACGCTTCCCAACGCCTGGCGATTCCGCCCGAAACCCGCCGATGCCCCATTACTGACGCCGACGCCTGCTGATGACACATCAAGCACTGACTTGACATTACTGACTTGACATTTAGAAACATTTGATTTCTAAATGTGATTGATTACTGTATCATTTTGTAGATAATAAGCCTTAAAGTTGGCTTTTTGTTTTGTTTTGCGACAGCTCCAATATTCCATTTTTACTGTACAATAACATCAAATTGCTCCATAAGCTCTGTCAATGGTTGGTACAGTTGACCTCAGGACAACCTTGAATATATCTTCAATCATTATAAGGCATATTTAATGTACCATTTTGGAGATATTAAGCTTCAAAGTTGTTGTTTTCCTTTTTTTTTTTTAGCTTTTCAAACAGGCAAAAAGGGCCCAGTACTCAATTTTTTACTGTACAGTAACATTGCTTTGCTCCATACTTTCTGTCAGTGGTTGGTACAGTTGACCTGAGGAACACCCTGACTATATCCTCAGTCATTATCAAGCATATGTACAGTATCATTTTGGAGATATTAAGCCTTAAAGTTGGCTTTCTTTTTTTCTTTTTTTTGCGACAGCTCCAATATTCCATTTTTACTGTACAATCACATCAAATTGCTCCATAAGCTCTGGCAATGGTTGGTACAGTTGACCTCAGGACAACCTTGAATATATCTTCTCTTAATATTCTTGACTATTCTCACTTAATGTACCAGCTCCTTCCTGTAGATATGATATGTACAGACATGATATGAACTTTGGGATCCATGGCAGATGGGCATTGTAAAAAAAACGGATCTTGAGTCGGAAGGCTAGCTTGTCCTAATTGTGACCTTAATATGATGATTTTTTTTTCCCTGCCAGATTGAGGAGAAATTAAATGGACATCCAAACAGGGGCCAATAATGGATGAGCTGGATGATGTCACAGTATCAATTTTAAATGGTATGTCATGTGTAGGTATGAAAAAATTTCCATGACTGTGATTTGTCCGCTAAGTTATTAAAATAACTGTATGCTGACACTGATTTTAAAAAGAAGTATTTTACAAATTTGAGACAAAATGTCTAAACTGAATTGCATTTACAATTATTTCTGATAACAGAAATTGGCACAAAACAAACTTGGTTTGACTTGTCAAGTTGAATTAAATTCATCAGTTAAAAAATGTATTCATCTGATGGGTTACTACTATGCCCTGCACCTCACATATCCAAAAGTGTGTGGCAACCCTTCTCTATGTCATTCAGACAGAAGTGCTACAGGACACTATCCACGAGTGAGACACCACAGCCTCATACAAAAAAGACCATGGCAGAATGGAAAGATTTTATTGGGGAGTAGAGCTGTGTACTAGGCATAGGTAGTGATACACTCCCCTGGTAGTTGTAACTTGAGGGTGGGTGGGAGTCTGTTGGAACAAACATGTTATCAGTGGTGATAGGAACACAACACTATATGCTGTCCCCGTACTGTTTTTTTTTTTTTTGTGTGTAACTGAGTGTCAGAGAATCTGAATCAATATTCAATAATGATGACGGTGAATATTGTAACAATTGTTACTTGCGTTCTAGAAATGATTGCTTGAGGTTGTTTTAAGATGCAATGCCTTAGTGACGTTTTTATTACAAGGCACTGAAGGCACTGTCAGCAATTTAAGTGAATAAATAGTTGTTGACAATATTAATTCTGTTTGCTGAATTATTTTTTTTGGGGGGGAATGGGCGTAGGGGGGGTGGATGCTTTGTCTCATTTTGAGAAAAAAAAAGCTAATATTGTGAACACTTAAATTAAGAAGAATTGTACTGTCAGTAGGTCTGGTTTTAAGATCTTTTCATTCAAATTAAGAAAGAAGCGTGAAAAAAGAATTGAGAAGCTAGTATCAAGTTTATTTGACTTAGTACAGTCCTTGGAATGAGTGCTTTACTGTTTATTTCAAGAGTTTTTCCATTCTTCAAATGCCTAGATATATCGTCTTATTTTAAGAAATCTTACCAAGTCTAAATATCTTACTGCATTGGCAGATAATTTGACTTGTTTCTAGCCTGTTCTTTCTCAATTTAAGTGTTTATTTCTTAGATATATTTTGCAGTGTTTGGACACCGAGGGGAGCTCTAGAATTGGCTCATTCAACCGACCAACAAGCCAATCAGCAGCGGCGTCACAGGCCCTCCTCCTTCTTTGTTCTCTCTCTCACTTTGACTTCGGCACTGGACAGCCAGATTTGTGGAGGGAAGGTTGGAACAAGGTAAGGACGGGGTACCCCATACATTCATGTACGTAGAGTCACTAAGTCTTAAACTCACCAGGTTTGTATCGCTTATCGATAACCCTAATGCCATACAAGTCTATGAGGGTCAAAGGTCAACTTTGTCCTAGGGACATTGGGCCACTTTCAGGTTCATCAAGATCCTCCTGGACACACCCACGCCAAATTTGGGGCTTCTAGCCCATGAGGAACCCCAAAACCCTCACTCTAATTCCAGCCTTATCGCTAAACCCTAATGCAGTGCAAGTCTATGAAGGTCAAAGCTCAACTTTGTCCGAGAGACATCAAGTGTTTTTTCATGAATCATTCATAAATGTTAAGAGTTTGCTTTGTGAAGAATTCACAATAAAAATACATTGACACTGTCAAGATGGACTCAAGCACTATTATTGAACTATACTGTATTTTTTGAGTGATGTGAAGCTTTTGACAAGCGCTGCGCAAAGGAGGCCCATTTGTTTTTGTTTTTTGAAGGGGGCCCAAAATTCCTGCCGGCGCCCCTGAGCGGGCATCTCCAGCACCAAGGCAGTGGAGCTGCCGGCCACGAGAGAAGAATTAACCAGTCCATTGAAACCATTTGTTTGGTCTAGTGAGTGGCAACAGTCCTTTGAGGATCTTAAGTGCCTTCTCAGCTGTAACCCTGTTGTGTCTGCTCCAAATTTTTCCTCATTGGCTAGAAGCCCCAAATCTAGCGTGGGCGCTTCTTGGGGGCTCCTGATGAAAAAGCAAGTGGCCCCATTTCTCTAGGACAAAGTTGAAAATTCACCCCATAGACTTGCATTGAATTAGGGTTAACAATAAGGCTGAAACTAGGGTTAGGGTTAGGGTTAGCTGAAATTAGGGTTAGGGTTTCGGGGTTCCTCAAGTACTAGAAGCCCCAGATTTGGCGTGGGCGCTTCTTGGGGGCTCCTGATGAAAAAGCAAGTGCCCCCATGTCTCTAGGACAAAGTTGAAAATTCACCCCATAGACTTGTATTGAATTAGGGTTAACAATAAGGCTGAAACTAGGGTTAGGGTTAGCTGAAATTAGGGTTAGGGTTTCGAGGTTCCTCAAGTACTAGAAGCCCCAAATTTGGCGTGGGTGCTTCTTGGGGGCTCCTGATGAAAAAGCAAGTGGCCCCATATCTGTAGGACAAAGTTGAAATTTCACCCCATAGACTTGTATGGCATTAGGGTTAGGGTCCAAGAGTACACATACACATTTTCTTTTGCTTTATTGATTTAAGCTCATCATCTCCAGCTGCAAAGGTACAGAAACCTTTCTGTGTTTTGATGTCGTGTGTGAGAAAACATCACTTTTTTCTGTAAACTTGTGTTATCATTGTCCTTCATTGAAAATGACACAATCTTTCATTTCATTGTTCAGATGCCGAACACCAAGGCATTCCGTCGCTCTCTGTCCATGAAACGACGCCTGGAGCAAAAACGGGATTGGACACCTTTTCCACCTCGGAAGGACTTTGAACGTTGTGAGTACTTCCACGTTCATGATTTCATGTTCTGCCTGTGATGTTATGTTGTATTCCAAATAAATCTTACAAAAACATATTTAGATTTTTCTTTTTTGTCAATTTACACAGGGCGCGGTACTGGTCAGCGACCTGGGTGCGAAGATGGCCCGTTTTGCTCCTGACTGACAAAACAGTGCAAGTTCGTTCTTAAGGCCCAGCAACCAGACAAGAAGGTATGGGTCGTGATTTTGTCAAGCAACGAGTTTCTTTATGTTTTTGTTCTGGTGGTGGGAGACTCACATCTCTGTCCACTTGTGGATGGTTTTGTGTTCTCGCCCCGGGCAACAACCTTGAACACGGGCTTGTAACAGACTCCGCCCAGGATTTTGCTGCGCTACTGGCAACTGTGTTGGACCGCTGGCCCAAGGTTTGTTTATCTGCTGTGACAAACAAATTTGAACACATGAATGTCATCACCACTTTGTTTTATCAATATCAAGTAATTCCATGATCCATAGTTCAATAACAAGAATATTCATGAATTTATTTTGCATTTTTAGGTTTGTTTGGGTTTTTCTTTTTTATACAACTATTTTGTAGGTGTTTGTGCTTGACTTTCCATCTCGCCTGACTGTCAAGCCAGAACTACAAACAGCGCTACGTCAAGTATATCATCGTGTTGCTTGCACGCATGGGTGTGTAAAATACATATTTTTGTTGTATTTTTTTTCTCTTCAGTGACACTGTGCTAACAGATATTTCTTAGAATTGTGTGATTACATAATTGATTATGTGACACTTCTTCCAGGTTTAACATTTGTGTATATGGCCGATCACCTCCCCCTTCGTCAGCTGTACATGGTGGTGTTATGATGGTGTAAGTTTTGCCTTCTTCAGCCTTACTTGCTCTTCATTTGATATGACAAATATGTGTTAACATGTTGTTTTCTGTTTAGGTGCACCTCTGGACTGATTTTGGTGGAGCGTCTGCATGCTGCATGCTCCATCAGCTCGCACCCCCTTCACCTAGGCCAGGGGTGTTGTGCCACAACCAATCATCGCCCAGGGTGTCTCCCAGAGTGTCTCCCAGAGTGGTTGTGACAGGTCCTGTCCACATGCCAGTGTATGGACCCGCTCCTGAATGGACTCTTGTTGGACAGGAGGTTGAGGTAACCTGTTCATCCCTCTTTTTTTTTCTTCCCCCAATCGTGTATTTGTCAAACTGTGTAACTTTTTATTTTAAAAATGAACACTTATCCTAAGTTGACTCTGATTTCCTCTCCTCTTTTTTTTTATAGACGGTACCAACAGTTGTTGAGACTGCATTTCACACAGACATCCCGTCCAATCCCGTGTGGTTCAGTGAGGCTGTGCTGCTGGACCACATGGAGACCGTCGTGGAGTCATCTGGCAGGGTTTCCCCAGCTGCCACGGTAACATTCACACAATTATTCATACACTTATCAACTAGGGGTGGGTGAAAAAAAAAATCAATATTGCAATATATTGTTGTGCTTTCTGTCGCAATAAATAATCGATACACTGACGGCAAATATCAATATTTTTTTCCAAACACCACCTGTCCACCTATCCCGGGAAAGATAAAATCTCTCCCGGGACACAATTTGTCCCATTTTTTATGGAAAATGACAAAACCTCATTTAATTTCCGTCTGTGGTCTAGATAGGGTTGCCAACCCTCCCGTAAAATACACGATTGTCCCATATTTGGCAACTAAAAAGCCTGTCCCGTAATGAACTGATGGGGGACGCACTTCACTTTGTCCCGTATATTTTGGGGACGCGGTTATTTATTTATTTATCTTGTCTGCATCATTTTTTATTGATTTTCAGAATCGGGGCAGTGAAAGGATTTTTTTCCCTCTTTCATCTTCCCGTCGGTTTGTATATCCCAAGTCCCCAAGTTGAGATAAGACAAGTTGCTACTGACTTTACATTACCAGAAAGCACTGTCCTTGTTTACATGAAAGTTATTAATGTTCATGCACTTTAATATGTTTGCTTGTGCAGTGCACGTTTGTTTGTACATTATACAAAGTTTTGGAATAAATGCAAGATCACAGGCATTTTCCTTTTTATGGGTATTCTTTTCTTTTTCAGTCACATATTGTGACGACCCTGTCTCTATATAACTTGTTGTGGCTCCCAGCTGTTTTCCCATTTCTAGGTAGCGGTGGATGTGGGAGTGGCATCTTCCGATTAGGACACCTGTGCCGATGCCCCCCGCAGGATAAAAGGCCGACTGCGTGTGCCGCTCGGTCTCTTCCCCATTCTCCATCCAGCAGCCATGGGCGTCTGGCCGACTCTCAGCTTCTTTTGTTCTGTTTTGCACCTGACAACACCCCACATCCTATTATTCACTCATCCACACTTACATTACTGATGAATACTGACAAACACACACCATATATTTCATTATTTTGCTTACAATTATCTATTTTGTTATAATAAACCTTTTGATTAATTGCAATCCGCAGTGTCCCTTCCGTTATTGTCATAACTCTTGAGCCGGGTTATGACAATATCGTCTGCAAAATTTCGAAGATATCGAAGATATCGTGTGTCGTGATGTCATTATCGTGGGCCAAATATCGTCACAGTATCGAATCGTGGGTTAGCCGTATCGCCCCACCCCTATTATCAACACAAGATCACATATGTACAGTACATGTACAGTTTAATTAGTGTGTTACTTTGTTTATGAATTAATTTCTTTATGTTCTTCCAGATGTCCAGCCTGAGACGTCGATCAGCACGCGTTGCCTCAAAAACCAAAACAAACAAGTGACATGTTGGTATTTGGGATATGTGTATTTCATTGTGTGCATCTTTGTGATAGGACAATAAATGCAGTTCTTTAAACGTTACTTTGTGTCCTTGTATTTGCAGGTGTGGGCAACACGTTCAACTGTCCACATGACTGAGTCTGCCTCCAGCAATGTCACAGCAGTGCAGCAGGTTTGTACTTATTCATTTCCACTTCATCACCTGTGTGTGTTTTCTAGGCTTTACACCGATCTTATCGGCTGTATCGGATCGGCCGATATTTGGCATTTTTAGAAACGTTCATGATCGGGCGTCATGTCATGAATCACCGATCCGATCAATGACGTCATGGTCGTGTTGAAACTTTTTTAATCTTTCTCATTTCCTCCAAAGTAGTTTCACAGCATCGACATTTTTATTTGTTTGTATCCGAGTGTTATGTAAATGTATAGATTTGGGTTTACATTGTTGTCGGTTCCTTTTGTCTGCTGTGTGTCCGTTTGGGCACTAGATGGCGCAGTAGATCCTGTGTTCCCTTTTTTTTGCTTTTTCCAGGTGCGGAAAGGTGATTGGCTGGTGCCAATATTTAAGGAGGAGGACTTCAACACCTCGGTCTCTTTGTCCTTCTCCCAGCTCCCAACCAGAGGCCATGTGCCGCAGCAGCAGCAGCATTCTGTGTTCAGCCATCAATTCTGTTTTGTAATCTATTTCAGTTCCCTTTGTGTCCACGTAGCCCGTAGGGGAGGGAAGCCATTTGTGTTGTGACCCTTTTCTCCTGTGTTTTAGTTAAGGAGCTTAGTTTGACTGTCATTTATTTGATTGTTTTCTTCATAGGTAAGATCCATAAGAGAGCCATTTTGTTTGTTGTTTTGGCCATGCCCTCCCTGACGCCAGTGCAATGATGGTGACGTTTAATAAAAACCATCCTGTGGACGAAGCACCTTTGTCTAATTTGAGAGCTGGGAGAAGGGGGGGAGCCTTTATGTTGTGTCCTGGTTCCCCCTAGGCCGGGGCATAACACCGAGAGCTAATGATTCATGATTCAAAAACCTTCATTTTCGTCTTCGTGGCTCTTCCTGTTTTGAGTACTGTCGCTATGTGACGGACAATAAAGTTTCTTTGAATCTTCACGACAGCAACATCCATGGGCGACACAAACAAACGTGTCGGGGGTGTGGAAGTTTTTCAAAGTGAGAGGAACAGACATAGCACAAGCTATCTGCAATATATGCAACGCTACAGTACCTCGCGGGGGAACTTTGGCAAAAAATTTCAACACCACAAATTTAATCAGGCACTTGGAAAAGAACACACGGAGGAGCATGTCGAGTTTAAGAAACGCAGCGCGGAGAAAGAAAAAGAAAAGCAAACTCTGAAACGGATGCTAAAGCAAACAACTTTAGACGGTGCTCGTGAGAAGGCAAGGGGTGTACAGAAACAAGTATTTATTGCCCCTAACGTGATCGGATCGGTGATCGGTGATCGGTTTATTTAAACTCACTGATCGGTGATCGGCACAAAAATCGTGATCGTGTAAAGCCTAGTGTTTTCCTTTCTATGTTTATTGGCATAAAATCACATCTTTCTTATTTTAATCAGGTGGAGGCGACGCCACAGATGACCAGAGCTGTGCCCGTGGTTCCTGTGGCTCTCGTGGTTGCCAGCACCAAGCCAGAGGAGGCCAGCACCGTCCAGGAGGCAACACAGAAGATCAACTAAGCTAAGGAGGCTTTTCTTTCTTCTTCTGTTGCCTCTGACTGCTCCGCTCGTTCTACGCCTCGCACATGTGATTTGTGATCCATCATCAGTTAGTACTAGTGAAGATGCAGTGGCAGATCATGGCACTGGTATTAGATTAGCCAAGGTTCTGCATGGTTCTTTTTATCAAGGCGAAACCGGTCACGGTTTAAAATTCCAGCACCAGCTGGCAACAGTGAGTCACTTCAGAAGAGCAAAACTCCTCACTTTGACATGGATAATTCTGACGTAGAGTTTGTCAGTGCTGTGACCAATGAAGAGTGTAACTTCTCTCCCCTTGATGTTGATGTTTGTTTAGATCTTTGCAAAAACTTGAAGATTCATTTTGACCGTGCGAGTTTTCCAATTTCTGATTGCAAAGGCCCATTAGGTTCGCCGTGTACAAATGAGAATGTAGAGGCTGATGGAAACTGCTTCTTCAGAGCCATCAGTCAAGCTGTGACTGGTTTATAGACACAGAAGTGGAAATTCAGGTTGCAGCAGATTGTTTACGATTAGATGTGTACACTTTTATCGATGGTCATGGGTTGAAGTACAGCTCTTGCAAGAAACAATTCTCACATTGTATATATTTATGGATGTATTTGTTTTATATGGAAGCAGTTACCATAATCCAAATTAAAATAAGAATATAATAACAGAAATGCTTTTTCATTTTAAGAACAAAGCTGCATTATTTGACTCATAATTAAAATCATTAATAAATATTGCTATATGCATTTTCATTTTCTTATTCGTGTCGCACCTTTTATGACACAATCAAAAAGAAAACTGAGAGCATTGCTTTTTAATTTTCGTGGTCCTGCCCTGCACAAGAGTTACCACAACTCGAAAATGAAATCGCAATCTCAAAGTAAGCGCGCGGCGCAGGAAAGTGACGTCAGCAGCTCTCCACCTCCGCTGTGGGTATGGCGGTATGACGCCAAGTGTCATTTGCCTCCTGTTATGTGTAAATTCTAATGTTTGTGAATTTAATAAATGTATATATATACTGTATATTTAAAAAAAACAAAACAAAACAAAAAAAAGGTATAGCAGTATGACACCACTTTGCCATCGTTACTTTTCACGTCATTGAAGTTGCCGGTAAACGAGATTTAAATCGCCGAAAAACGTGGACCACTGACGGATCTCGTTGGTCGGACAGATTTGAGCATGGTGCACATTGACACAATTGTTCAAACCCTGCTGGATTTAGCTTCCCAGGTGGAATTGAATAGTGTATCTGAATGTGATGCTCGGGACCGAGTTGAGCAGGTATTCTACCGTCCCAGATACGGACGCAAACAAGGTTGCCCTAGCCAACCTGTTGTCAGTTATGGAACACCTTGATGCACCAGCACAACATCAAAGCTAAAGCTATTTGTTACATGGGTGGAGTAACAGCTGTTCGGCGTCGGCCACCAGTCCATCCGTCGCAGGATGCGATGCAACGGATCATTGCTTCCGTTCGGCGTCGGCCACCAGTCCATCCGACGAAGGATGCGAAGCAACAGATCAATCCGTCGACTGGTGGCAGATGCTGGTCAATTCATTTCCCGTTTCCACAATCTACGGAGTGGCCAAAGGTTCAAAAAGCACTGTGTGCGTTAATCGCGCGATAAAGAAATTGTCGGCTATAAAGCGGCGTTGAGTTAACTTTGACACCCTTAATGTATATATGTGTGTGTGTGTGTGTGTGTGTGTGTGTGTGTGTGTGTGTGTGTGTGTGTGTGTGTGTGTGTGTGTGTGTATTATGGCATGCCGTTCAGGAAATTAATGTTTGATTATATCTGAAACGAAGCCTGACTATATGGAATGAAACTGGACTGACGTCATCACTGCCCGCATCTTGTGCCTGTCGTGCGGATGCTTGAGCATGAGCTAGTCACCTCGCAATTTAGTTGTAGCTATTCCCGAGAAAAACAACAGAACAAACACCGGACTTAAGATAGATGTACATATTTCAAAGCATCGACGCCGAAATAAAACATCTGATTAATTAGTCCTTTTAAGGAAAACCAACTTTCTGTATGCAGTTACGGTACGTTTGGGGGGAATACTCACCGCTATCTTTATTTTACGTTCCTGAGCTCCCAGACACAATGAGCCCTCAGGCAATAAGACACATAATGTCCCATGGTGTCTGGTGTCAGTCCTCTTCGAAAAGCAATTATTGCCCTTAGGATGAATTTCTTGCCTTGGAGAATCAAATTAAGGGGAAATTCATTCAACAAAAATTCTCTCTGGCAAGTATTGTTTTGGGGGGAATTGGAGGGGCACCTTTCAAGGTCTGTGTCTAACCAATATCATGTCTCCAACACTATAGCGGTGAGTAACTATCCCAGGACATCGTTCCTCTCTCACAGTTGTGCCTCTGTTAGCAGATTGGACCTGAGATGGAGCAGGATTTTGCCTGAGGCAGGGAGACTCTGGAAGGCTCAGTCCTTGTTCTATGGCTGTTTTCCAGATTCCTGTAGGACAGCAATGGATGGACACACAAGTGGAACTTCCCTTGTTGTTGGTGTGTGAAGTCGATAATGCTCTGAGGAACATTGTTTTCTGATGTAAACACTTGCGATATTCCTCATTGTCCTCTGAATGATGGCAATATTATTGCCATCATTCATATTAAGTAGTTGGTTGTCAGTTTCCTCACCATTAACCAAGCTTTGGAAATTAACACTGTCAGAGTAAGTACGACACAAGCACTGACAGAAGGCATCAAACACACATCTGTTTAGTACACAGATTCTTGTGTTGTTGAGGCAAACAGGCTGCTGATAATTTCCATTTGTGGAAAATCCCCAACCTCCTCCTTGCACCTTCATACTTCCCCCTCCTCTACCTGCATCCGTCATGGCCAAGGAGGGCGGAGCTTAAGTTATATAGGAAGCCAGCTCTACAATGTCACACCCCTTTTCCCTGAGAACAAAGGAGCTGGCTGGCCGCATGTCAGGAGCCACAGCCTAGATGTCTGTACTGAGTCCGTGAAATGTGAGTTTATGTTATATTTCTGTATTTAGAAACTGATTATGTGCGGCCTGTTTATGTTCAGAGCATTATTCCTTATTTCAAGAATGTTTGTTTAGAATAGAGGCCCTGTGTTGATTGGCTCAATATTTACCCTTTATTTTATTTCCTTCCATCAGAAAAACCAGTACAAACAATACCCTTTACAAAAAACTATTGGATCATCACCTCATCTGCCTCCATCTGACTGTTTTAATAGACAGACCCATTGAGTTGATCACCCCCTGGAACCAGACTGTTAACTAGCCTTACATCTACAAAGCAAATATTTTACATGGTCCTTCGAGCCGGATTGGATCAATTCAATGGATAGAGCACGCGCCCAACCCTATAGACGGCCAGCACGTTCCCTGAAACCACCAGGATATCTGTCAGATTACCAGACCTCATTCCCTAGCTTGCCTTCAGGAGCCATTGCTGCTATTCCTCCACCTCCACACCCCCAAGCTACTCCCCAACCGTCTCAGCCTTCTGATGAAGCCAGCCAGATACACACACCTTCAGCTGAGAGAAATTTGACTACGGATGAACAAGTTGGATTACCTCTCAAACTCTCCAGTGCTGCTAATGAAAGAGAAAGAAGGGAAGAAGCTGGAAACATGGATATGGCAGTTATGAGAGCAGAAATTGAGCAGATTAAAGGTCTCATTTTGGATTTGGGAAAAGCGGTTAAGGCCCTGGGGGAGAAGGTTGAGAGACAGTCATATTCTCCTTCCTCCTGTTCATCAGTTTCTCTGGACCCTGACTCAGCCGATGAGCCCCCACCACCTTGTATACGTCCAAATCCTCCTGCTGTGGTTGCAGAATTGCAGAATTGTAAGACATGTTATGTGAGCATAACATCCCATTAAATCAGCCTAATAATCCTCCCTCGTGACCTGCACCCAGTGGCCTTCGCTCTCTGTCGCCATCTCCTGGTTGTTTACTGCCTACACCACGGCCTGTAAGGCCCAAATCCAGCCAGGCCACACAGACCAGTCTGTCCTCTGAGCGTTCTTCGATACAACAACCCTACCTTGAAGCTTCAAGTGAGCATCCTGACACACAGCAGCTATGTTCCAGAGCCTCTACAACATCCTGTCATGACGGGCCACCTTTGGATTTAACAACTACAAACCATGAGCATTCTCACCATCATCGCACCACTGCAAGAATAATAAGCCAACCACTACAGCCTTTTCCTGGGCAGCAGGACTTCCACCCTGCTGTCACACCAGCTCTGCAGAGGTACGGCCCTCCCCGGCGGAATGCTCCTTTAACTTCTCATGTCCTGAGACCCGCTCCAAATTTATCTCAAGCTTCCCTCAACCCTGCTGTGCTTCCTGGTGTGTCTGGTGGTGAGCCGATAGCATTTTCTGCCATGCATCACCCTGTGAGAAAAGAAACTATGCTGGCAATGGCTCCTGCCTCCCAGCCTCCTCAGCTGGCAATGCCCCCCCCCCTTCAATGAACCTCCCAGCATCAGCATTTGAATTTGTTAATCCGCACAATGTGCAGGTCGCTTGCATGCATCCCCCGATTGCTGTCAACCCTGTTGAACCTCCCTACCAGCGGCCTCATGCTCCTTCGAATGATTATCAGCTGCCTCCAGCCTTTTCACATCAACCTCCCTTACCACTCCAGGCCACTGCAGCTGATCATCAATTGTATCCTTGCGCAGCCCCCTCTCTGAATGTTCAGGGCTCAGATTACCCCAACCGACCTCGGTCGGTTTTTCCAAACCCACCGCAGCCATCACTAAGGTCAAGCAGAGTCTCTCATGTTGCAGCCCCCTCCTTTCCATACTTTACTCGAGATGACCCAAGACAGTTTGCCCTGCTTAAGATGGCTCTGACAAACCTTATGTCCGATGATGAAAGTGAGCACTTTAAATATCATGTCTTACTGGACCACTTGAAGTTGGACACTGCTTGTCACCTCGCTTTAGCCTATGCACATCATCCATTTCCTTACACCAGAGCGATGTCAGCCCTACAGCAGAGGTATGGCCAGCCACAGCAACTAGTGCTGAGGGAAATCGCCGCCATCCAGAATCTTCCCTCTGTTCGTCCTGGTGATTCTAGAAGCTTCAGCGACTTTGCTATTCGGGTCCGAGCTCTCGTAGGCATGCTGCAGTCCCTGGAATATGGTGAGGGAGATGCAGAGTTGGCTTGTGCATCCCATGTACATCAGCTACTGGGAAAACTCCCCTCTGAGCATTTTGCTAATTATGCCAGATTTACTCGTGCTTTAAAACCAGGCGACCCTCATAACCTGATCGACTTCTCCAACTGGTTGGAGGAGGAAGCGGGGTGTCAGGCTATGGCTACACAAACACGTGAAAATCAAAAAGTACAAAGAGAGGAAAGGAAACCGGCAAAGCCCAGTTACTCAAAGTCCAGCAACCAAGTGGCCACCATACTCCATGGAACTAGTTACCCTCAGAAATATGCTCAGCAACCTGCGGTTGAGTTTACCACACGTCGTGGTCAGACATGCCCCTTCTGTGGGGTCCCTGACCATCACCTGAGTGTCTGTCCAGATTTCCGTCAACTATCAGATGATACAATCAGGAAGTGGATCCAGCAGAAAGGACGATGCTGGAGATGCGCACGTGAGCACAGAGCCTCAAACTGTGACCTCAAGAAGCTTTGCCCGAAATGCAAAGGAAAGCACCTAGGAGTCCTTCATGAAGTGAACCAGCCACAAAGAGATTCAAGCACCTCCTGCCTCATTCGTTCTAGCTGCAGTACCCGAGTCCTCTTGAAAGTTGTCAAGGTTCTTCTAAGTTACAGGGGGTAGAACCTTGAAACTTATGCAATATTGGATGATGGTTCTGAGCGAACTATGCTGTTAGCAACTGCAGCCCGTTTTCTTGGTCTTGATGGGGCAGCTGAGTCTCTCATGCTGAAAACTGTCCGTCAGGGGACAGAGACTCTACCTGGTTCCAGAGTCACCTTCAACATCTCTTCAACATCAGATGCAGACAAGAAATTTGTTGTGAAGGATGTCTTCACTTCTGAGAGACTAGCCCTTGCCTCACAAACTTATCCTGCCCAGGTTCTTAAGAGGTTCAAACACTTGCGTGGCCTACCAATCCAGGCTTTCCAGAAAGTTGAGCCATTACTTCTTATCGGTTCTGATCACCCTCATCTGGTCTGTCCTGTGGAACGAGTTTGTTTGGGTCCAGGGGGAGGCCCAGCAGCTGTCCATACACGTCTTGGTTGGGCCTTGCAAGGACCAACGACTTTACCTGAGGACCACCTTGTCGCCTCAGGTTACCCTTCTCCAGAACCCAAATCGGAGGTTCAGTCCTTGTTTCTCTCCTGCACAGCCCCAGATGTAGACCTTTATCGTGCAGTTGAAAGGCTGTGGAAAATAGATGTCTTTCCTTATCAAAGTGAGAAAGTCAGCACACGTTCCAAACAAGACAAGAAGGCACTGGCTTGCCTTGACAGCAAGACGACAAGAGTGGAGGTTAACAGTGTCGGACACTACGCCACCCCACTGCTTTGCAAGACGAATGCCCCGGAACTGCAGTCTCCAAAGGAAGCGGTTCTACCAGCTCTCAGGCGCACTGAACGGAAACTGCTAAAGAACTCTGAAAAGGCAGCCATCTACAATCATGAGATTGACAAGTTGCTTGAAGCTGGATATGTGAAGAAGCTTAGCCCTGGGGACGTGGGCCAAACCCAGGAATCAGCCTGGTACATACCTCACCATCTTGTGGAACACAATGGCAAGCATCGTCTGGTGTTCAACTGTTCGTTTCATTACCAAGGGCAAGTACTGAACGAATATCTTCTTCCTGGCCCAGTTTTAGGCCCTTCCTTGATGGGTGTCTTGCTGCGCTTCCGTCAGCATTCCATTGCCATTTCTGGTGATATCAAAGCCATGTTCCACCAGGTCAGATTGCTGGCTGAGGACCGGCCACTCCTTTGTTTCCTCTGGCGAAACATGCAACGGGAAGAACCAGTGGAAGTCTATGAGTGGCAAGTTCTGCCCTTTGGTACCACATGCAGCCCTTGCTGCGCCACCGATGCCCTGCAGCGACATATGAAAGACAACCATGTTGGTCAGGAAGACATCTTAACATCAGTCCTATCTTCCTTTTATGTAGACAACTGTCTGCAGAGTTTCCCCACCAAAGAACAGGCCAGAAGTCTGTTGGACTGGCTGCGTGCCTTGCTTGCCTCTGGTGGCTTTGAGATCCGGCAGTGGATCAGCAACTCCCCCTCAGTTGTCCACCATCTGCCTAAAGAGGCCCGCTCGGAGAGCACTGAACTGTGGCTTAGTAAAGATTGGGCTGACCCCTGTGAAGGAACACTGGGCTTAGTGTGGCACTGCTCCTCAGATATGTTAGGGTACAAACACCGACCAGTTGAGTACCAGGCTCTCACCCTCCGCAATGTGTACAGGATATTAGCCAGCCAGTATGATCCCCTCGGGCTCATCATCCCCTTCACTACCCGTGCCAAAGTCCTGCTTCAGCAACTGTGGTCCAAGGAACGTGAGTGGGATGACCCGTGCCTCCCTGAAACCTTTGTCAGAGCTTGGATGTCATGGGAAAGGGAGCTTCCACATCTGGCTGAAATTAAACTCCCAAGGTGTTATGGACCCACCAAAGAACAAGACTCAGCAATAACCAGAGAATTACATGTGTTCTGTGATGCCTCTGAAGCAGCTTATGGTTCTGTTGCCTACCTCAGAGTAATGAACTCAATGGGCCAGGTTCACATCTCCTTCGTCATGGCTCGTTCAAGGGTGGCACCGAGACAGCAGATCACCATCCCCCGCCTGGAGCTGTGCGCTGCTCTCACCGGAGCCCAGCTAGCCAGGATGCTGCAAACCGAACTCACTCTCCCTCTCCACCGGTTGGTGATGTGGACCGACTCCACTACGGTTCTCACCTGGCTGCAATCAGAGTCCTGCCGATACAAGATCTTCATTGCCCATCGGCTCACAGAAATCCTGGAGTACACTAATGCCTCAGACTGGAGGTATGTTGACTCATTGAATAACCCAGCAGATGATATTACCAGAGGAAAGACCCTTGCCGACCTCGCGGTACCACACCGATGGAATCAGGGCCCCCCTTTCTTACATATGTCTCCCAATCAGTGGCCTGTGAATCCATCTGCCCCTTCCACTAATGCAGCAGACGAGTTGAGAAAATCTATGTTCTGCGGTACCACTCATGTCATACCAGCTAACGTTCCCTCTGACATCCTCCACTTCCAGAGCTGGGAAGACTTAGTGGTTGCAACCTCTCAACACATCTCATCCTTGGATGCAAGCTCCCAACCTCCTGAGAGATCACAAGTGGAGAGCCTTCTTCTGCAGCATGGGCAGCAGGAGAGTTTTCCAGAGGAATATGCCTCACTACAGACGGGTACAGCCATCTCCACTCAAAGTCGGCTGAACAACTTAGCTCCAGAGTTCAATCACACTTCGAATCTGATCCGAGTGGGTGGTCGACTGCGCAAGAGTGAGGACCTGGATTATAACTGTATTCACCCTGTAGTCCTGGATCCAAAGTCCCACATCACACGACTGCTTATTAAGGAATACGACCACAAACTACATCATCCTGGTGCGGAGAGAGTCTTCGCCTGTCTCAGGAGGAATTATTGGATTTTGCGCGGGAGACAGGCAATCAGGAAACACCAATACACATGCACAGGCTGCAAAAGGTGGAAAGCAAACCCCCTGGTTCCGAGGATGGCTGACCTACCTCCCTCTCGCCTGCGGCTGTTCAAACCTCCTTTCTGGTCCACAGGCATGGATTGTTTCGGCCCCTTTTTAATAAAAATTGGCCGCAGACAGGAGAAGAGATGGGGAATACTCTTCAAATGCCTCACCACACGCTGCATCCACGGAGATCTGCTCACCAGCTTAGACACCGATAGCTTCCTTTTATCCTTTCGCCGCTTTGTAGCTCGCCGTGGAACCCCATATGAGGTAATTTCTGATCATGGCACTAACTTTGTCGGAGGGGAGAGGGAGCTCCAAAAGGCCTTCGACCAGTTGACCCCTGCCCTCCAGGAGGCACTTGAGCGATCCAAAGTCCGATTCTTGAGGAATCCCCCATGTGCTCCCCACTTCGGGGGAGTTTGGGAAAGAGAGGTGAGAGCTATTAAGGCTGCATTGCGTGTGACCCTGGGAAATCAAACTGTCACAGAGGAAGTGCTCAGAACTATCCTGACAGAAGTGGAAGAGATCCTTAACTCCAGGCCCCTCGGATACCTATCATCCGACGCTTCCGATCCTGACCCAGTTACTCCAAACCTTCTCCTCATGGGGCGGCTGGAGGCCGCCCTACCTCAAGTCGTATATGCCCGTCCGGAACTCTTAGGAACGAGGAGATGGCACCACAGTCAAGTCCTGGCCGACCAATTCTGGCCAAGCTTTGTCAAACACTACCTACCGACACTTCAATCACGACCAAAATGGACAATCGACAAACCAAATCTCCCCCTGGATACTGTTGTTATGGTTGTGGATCCCAATCTGCCCCGTGCGTCATGGCCGATAGGGAAGATCCAAAAACTCCTCTCAAGCTCAGATGGCAGAGTCAGAGTCGCTGAAGTGCGGATAAAGGAAAAAACCTATGTGCGTCCTGTCAGTCGGCTGGTTGTTCTCACCGAAATCAAAGATGATGACCTGGAACCTCTTCCCCTGACCTAAGGATTTTCCTTCACGTCAAATATGTACACTGACATATTTGAGGGGCGGCTGTGGAAAATCCCCGACCTCCTCATTGCACCTTCATACTTCCCCCTCCTCTACCTGCATCCATCATGGCCAAGGAGGGCGGAGCTTAAGTTATATAGGAAGCCAGCTCTACAATGTCACACCCCTTTTCCCTGAGAACAAAGGAGCTGGCTGGCCGCATGTCAGGAGCCACAGCCTAGATGTCTGTACTGAGTCCGTGAAATGTGAGTTTATGTTATATTTCTGTATTTAGAAACTGATTATGTGCGGCCTGTTTATGTTCAGAGCGTTATTCCTTATTTCAAGAATGTTTGTTTAGAATAGAGGCCCTGTGTTGATTGGCTCAATATTTACCCTTTATTTTATTTCCTTCCATCAGAAAAACCAGTACAAACAATACCCTTTACAATAAACTATTGGATCATCACCTCATCTGCCTCCATCTGACTGTTTTAATAGACAGACCCATTGAGTTGATCACCCCCTGGAACCAGACTGTTAACTAGCCTTACATCTACAAAGCAAATATTTTACACCATTCCTTAACAACCCCCCATTTATTTTCTTGGTTGTCACAGATGGATCGACATGGAACCACTCAGGACAAGGACAGAGGTAGGAAGACCTTTTCCTCTTCTTGGGTGGAATGCCGAGGCCTCTCCACTTCTCAGTTTCATCGACTGGAGCTTCTCTTGATGGTCTGCCTTCCTCTTGCTGGATGGGCTCAAAAACCAGATTGACATCTGGAGCCTCTTTGACAATTGGTAGTACAGAATCTTCCTTCTCTGTGTAACGGGTGTGCAGGATAGTTGGTCTCAGAGATGACTTGAGGGCTGTGTTTTTCGTCTTTTATGTGCCTCATTAACGCAACGCAGAACTGTGTAATTTATTGTTATATATTAAAATACAGTCGCCAGAGCAAGAGGAAAGGCCAGGTTTTAAACTTTGTTTTCAGCCAGGCTAAGCTGGGGGTGTGGTTGAGCTGTAAGAGGAAGATAAATGATGGGGCAGAGGTCGATCCCTCTGTCATATGCAAGAAATTGATCCAGTCCAGACTACGTGTTGATTTCATGTTTTACAGGAGGGCAGGGGACTTGGATTTTTTTTTTTTTAATGAAATGTGGACTTTTAACGGTGCGTTGTGTGCGGTGACAAAGGGGGAATTCTTTTTTTTAGTGACGTGTTTATTTAAAAGTTTTATTCATTTATTTAGTTTGATTTATGATTTATTATGTAAATAAGAGCGGCAATTAAATTTTATTTTTTTAAATCAAAATCAAAAAATCTTCTTCTCTTTCTGAACTGGGCACCTGGTGGTTTTATTGGCCTTTTGTCCATGTGTTCTGCCCCAGCCTAGGGGGCGCTAGAACACAACATAGAATCTCTCCCCCTTCTCCCAGCTCTCAAGGAAGTTAGTCCACAAGATGGATTTTATTCCCAGTCTCCATCTTTGCATAGGCATCGGGGAGGGCGTGGCCAAAATAATGAACAGAATGGCTCTTTTAAAGACCTTCCCTCCCTATTGAAAGAACAAGAACAAAATAACAATGACACCCAAACTGAACTCCTTGGCTAAACACTGGAGATGAAGGTTTCAACAGAAATGGCTTCCCTCCCCTCCAGGCTAGTGGACGATCTCAAAGAAGAAGTCGGGAAACTACCATGAGAACAAAGAAGAGACAGACTGAACACGGAGACTAGAACCAACACAAGTTCTGCTGTTGCTGCTATACATGGCCTCCGGTTGAGAGCGAGAAGAAGAAAAAAGAGAGAAGGAGGTGCTGTGGTCGTCCTCCTTCAATAGTGGCACCAGCCAATCACTCTCCAGCACCTGGAACACCAAGAAGATCCACACAGGGCCGACAGCGCCACTCAGTGGCCAACAGGACACATTGCAGACGGGAAGAAAAACTGAACAGAAAACAGAGCTGACATTATAATTATATACACAAATATATAAACACGATACACCATTGACTTCTGTCCGTCAAAGAGCCAGAGTCCAGACTGATGTGATGGAAATAAATTCACATAGATACAGGAAAACATTCCTGGTTTGGTTTGGTTTTTTTGCCTTTTGCATTTTCACAAAACCCAATAAATTGAATGTAGCTATAAGGGATCAATATTAATTTTATGAATGAAAAACAATTTATCTGGAAGCGGCAGTTTGTGTTGTGAGTCACTTTGTCTGTTCCAGATGAAGCATGTTTTATCTGATTGATTGATTTATGATCATAAACCAGAAATAAAGTCTCATAAAAAACAATATTTTCACCCTAAAATAAAGGTGTGATATCAACTACACAACCTTCACAACGCTGTCAGACTTTGACAAATTCATCTTTGTGCTTCACATGAGAAACCAGGTTGAGTTGGATGGAGAACTCTGAAGTGAGAGCAGATCAGTGTGTTGTTGATGTGTGAAACCTTCATGCTGAGATGTTCCAGCCGTGGATGATGAGAGCAGAAGCAGTGGTTGTGTTGCTGCTGCCTTCACTGAGCAGCTGCTCCAAGTCCTGCTTCTTCCACTGAGGATTCAGCTCCACCAGTGGCTTCTGGGATGTCCTGACCTCACACTCTCCAGTTGATAGTAGTGGGCTTAGTGGGGCTAAAAACACATCACAGTGTAGCAACAAAAAAACATTTCTAAATTTGAATACAGTATCTGGTACACAATCTAGTACAGTACACATACAGCCCTGTCGATGCCCCGCCCTGAGAGCCATATACCCCACTGTGATTGGTAGGTTTGTTAAGCTCCGCACACAACACTGTGAAGTGCCATTCTTATAAAACTCGCGGGCCGCACTAATATTAAACTTTCATATTAAGGTGCGAGCCACAAAATATCATCTTGCGGGCCGCAATTGGCCCGCGGGCCACAAATTTGAGACCCCTGGTTTAGAGACTTTCAAAGACCCAGTGACTCTGAGCTGCACCTACAGCTTCTGCTCCAAGTGTCTGCAGACCTTCTGGGAGAAGAATGACAGCAAAAACTGTCCTGTATGTAGAAGAAAATCCTCAATGGATTTTCCACCGGTGAACTTTGCCCTGAAGCAACTGGTTGAGTCGTTGGCTGACAGCCAGCAGTCTGGATCGTCTGAGACAGTGGAAGCAGTGAAGGTGGAGCTGCTGTGCAAACACAAAGCAGAGTCCATAATGTTCTGTGAGGATGAGCAGAAAGCGCTGTGCTCTGTGTGTGTGTTTTCTCTCCACCAGGGTCACAAGGTGGTTCCTGTGGAAGAAGCAGTCCCAGGACTGAAGGAGCAGCTGAAGTCCAACTTCACAGCTTTAAAGGACAAGAAGAAGAAATACGGAGAAGTTGAGTTAAAATTCAAACAAGTGATTCAACACTTGGAGAAGCAGGCGTCGTCAACAGAGAAGCCGATCAGAGCAGAGTTTGACAAGCTCCGCCTCTTCCTGAGAGAGGAAGAGGAGTCCAGACTGGCGGCTCTGAGGGAGGAAGAGGAGCAGAAGAGGAAGACTGTGATCAGAGAGATGGAGAAGATTCAGGAGAAGATGTCTTCTCTGTCCAGCACCATCACTGCTGTTGAGGAGGAGCTGCAGCAGAAGGACACCATGGTCTTCCTCAACAGTTATAAAGGCCTTCAGAGCAGAGCCAGAGACCAGTGCTCCCATTCAGAGCCACAGCTGCTCCCAGGAGCACTGATCAACGTGGCCAAACACCTGGGCAACCTGTCCTTCACAGTGTGGCAGAAGATGAAGGACCAGGTCAACTTCAGTCCAGTCATCCTGGACCCAAACACTGCAAACCTCTGGCTCCACCTGTCTGATGACCTCACCAGTGTGAGAAATAGAGGAGAAACATCTCAGCAGCTTCCTGATAATCCAGAGAGACACACTAGATATACCAGTCTTGTGGGTTCTGAAGGTTTCAGCTCAGGACAACACAGCTGGGAGGTGGAGGTGGGAGATCATCCAGACTGGACTATAGGTCTCGCTAAAGAGTCAGCTGACAGGAAGGGTGAGAGATCTGCCTCACCAGAATATGGACTCTGGTGTTTATCATATAGAAATGGAAAATACACTGATGGTCTTGGTGACACTGTCACGGTGGAGAAGAGTGTGGAGAGACTCAGAGTCCAGCTGGACTTTGGCCAGGGGAAGGTTTCCTTCTACGACGCTGTGGACCAGACTCACATCTGCACTCATAGAGACACTTTCACTGAGAAACTCTTCCCATTTTTCAGTGTTGGAAAGGCTGGAGATCAGGAAACTGCTGACATCAGGATGTGTGTGAGAGATTTTTCAGTGATGTTTGAGAAGGAGGTCGAGTTGTTAGCGATGCGTTAGCTCGTTGCTAACAGGGGGGCTCTTTGCCAAGTAGAGGTTCAGGCTGTTTTGAGTCTTTGATTGAAAATCACGTGTTTGAAAATGATTTGAAACCAGTTATAGACGATGGAAAAATGTCTTCAATCAATCATGTAGAAATGACAATGATTGATTTTTGTTTGTTTTTTGCTTTTATAAACCATTTATTTGAGAGAAAAGAAAAACCAAACTCACTCACTTCAAAACATTTATCTTTCAGCTAATTGAGGTTTACTGAAATTCATCATTGACTTCAAAAACAATCAGATGTCATCTTTGTGCTTCTTTGGCTGTGAGAAATGTGACAGGAACCTCCTGATTCAACCGACTCATGATGAAGATGCTGCATCAGATGTTTGCTGTAGATGTTGTTCTGTCATTACCAGCTGATTTAAAATGACTGCAGGAAAAACCTAACGACATTTCACCTTCAAAACAATGTTTGCTCTGCTTTTGTGATTTTCTTTCTCAATACACAAACAGCATCCATTGTGCATTGTGCAGTGTTGGTGCAAGGCATCATGGGAGGTGTAGTGATGTTTTGGGGAAGGTTGATGAGGAAGGTTTTATGGGAATAGTTTGATGTAAAACTTAAAATATAATCATGTTATTTAGTGAGAGTTTCACCTTTCAATGTTAAAATGTTCACAATTTTACACAAAACTATCAAGTCGTCCGCTGGCGCTGCCTCTCTGGCTCCTCCTGCTGGCGTTGCTGCTGCTGCTGCAGCCCTTCATAGACCAAGCACACAGCTGCTCCTGCCACAACAACTTTGCGCGCTCCTTCAACATCATGCTGCGCTACCAAGGACCTCCACCCACCTAGAGGAAGGTCCTCAAAGGGACATAAAACAAACAAACAAACAAACAAACAAAAAAATTCATATCTGAACGACATTCATCATCATCATTATCATCGTCAATATCATGATCATTATTCAAGGTTGTTTCATTGTCTGTGTTCCACTTTCAACTCTGGGACTCACAACTGCTGTTTAATCTGGTTTAAGGTTTACTAGAAATGAAATAAATACATACAACTATGATATCTGAAGTAGAATATACTCTCCTAAAGTACTTTACACCAACAAATCAGAGTGACATGAACATTTTGCAAAGACAAACCACCTGTCAATCATCTTCCAGCAGGTTTTAACAGCTAAAACTCTCCCAGAAATCTCACCCATCAATTCTTTCTCTTCTTTTGACACTTGCTATTTTCCACCATATTCATTTGGTTCAGTACTAAGAAGGCAGGATGATACTGCAATATTCTCTGAAACTACAGTATCCCCCTCAGACGCTCGTGTGGGCTCAAAAACTTTTAAAAACAGTTACCTCTCCTGGAAACCAAATTATTTTGCCTTCACTCTTCTGTCTTTCTTTCTTTCTTTCTTTCATTTCTTCCTTGTGCTCCTGAAAACACGCTCCACTACTCTCACTTTACACGGACAAATACTGTTGCTCTCTGGCGCCCTCTGTTGTTCTGGCCTTCACGCGTCCATTGAGTGAAGCAGTGCAGCGCTTTGCATAGTTTGTGTATCAGTGTTTTTAATCAGCTGATATGTAAAATGACATTTGGTGTGAGGTATGACGTCATCAGAGGGAAAAACAGCTGGATATTAATGACAGAAGGGTCGTAGTACTTTGAGTACTTTGACTTGCCATGTTAAAATACTGCATGTGCTCAGCTGTTACTGTGTGAAATCCACAGGTGGGGATTTATTCTCTTGTTTCTTCCATCAGTGCATATTCTGCTTATGTATTATCTGTATATATGTATTATCTTAATGATGAGACCTTCTGGGAGAAGAATGAAAGCAAAAACTGTCCCGTATGTAAAAGAAACTCCTCAAAGGATAGTCTGCATCCAGACTTTGCCCTGAAGCAACTGGTTGAGTCGTTGGCTGACAGCCAGCAGTCTGGATCGTCTGAGACAGTGGAAGCAGTGAAGGTGGAGCTGCTGTGCAAACACAAAGCAGAGTCCATAATGTTCTGTGAGGATTAGCAGAAAGCTGTGTGCTCTGTGTGTGAGTTTTCTCTTCACCAGGGTCACAAGGTGGTTCCTGTGGAAGAAGCAGTCCCAGGACTGAAGGAGCAGCTGAAGTCTAACTTCACAGCTTTAAAGGACAAGAAGAAGAAATACGGAGAAGTTGAGTTAAAATTCAAACAAGTGATTCAACACTTGGAGAAGCATGCGTCGTCAACATAGAAGCAGATCAGAGCAGAGTTTGACAAGCTCCGCCTCTTCCTGAGAGAGGAAGAGGAGTCCAGACTGGCGGCTCTGAGGGAGGAAGAGGAGCAGAAGAGGAAGACTGTGATCAGAGAGATGGAGGAGATTCAGGAGAAGATGTCTTCTCTTTTTTTTGGAATATTTTATTTTCAGTTTTTACATTTATCACACAAAGAAACAAAAAAGTCAATATACCAGCAGTATATAGGCACAAACTAATCAAGAAACCTGTCACTCCACCCCCCCCCCCCCCAAAATAAATACATAAATAAATAAATAAATGAAATAAAATAAAATAAAATAAAATAAAATAAAATACAAACAGGTCAGTGTATGACATTATTACCGATTTAGACACTTGGTATAACAGATAGATGATTATAGTGCAGATACGGTTGCCATATTTTCAAAAAAGTGTTGTACTGATTTCTGAGGCAGTAAGTGATTTTTTCCAGGGGTATGCAACTATTCATTTCAAGCAACCATCTATCAATGAAAAGGGGGGAGTCAGATTTCCAAGACATCATGATACATTTCTTTGCTACACTTAGAGAAATTCCCATAAATTTGAGCTGCGTTTTGTCGAGTGAGCCACAAATATTTGCCAAGTTTCCCAATAGGCACAGTTCAGGATTGACTGGAACTTCAACTCCAGTGATTTTGGTTAAAGTAGAGCAGACATCATGCCAGAAAGGTTTCACTTTAATACACAACCAAGTACAATGTAAAAAGCAACCCACTTCAATGTCACATCTAAAGCACCTATCTGACACATCAGATTTAAATGAATGTAATTTTTCTGGGGTGAGGTATAATTGATGTAAAATGTTATAGTTAATCAATCTATATCGGGCATTGATGATATTTAACAAACTATTTTGGCAAAGATCTTCCCAGAGTTGTTCGTTAATTGTAATGTTCAGATCTGACTCCCATTTCATCTTGGACTTATGTAAGCCTGACTTTGGGCTCTCATTCAACAGCAGGTGGTACATCTTAGAAATGAATCTTTGTGTGTTCCTCCCATGAAGAAGCTTTTCCACATTATTCATAACAGGCTGAGTCATTTCCGAACCTAAATTAGATCTCAGGAATTATCTTAATTGGAGATAACAGAAAAAAGTTTGCTTGGACAAGTTATATTTCCCCTACATATGTTCAAATGTCATGAAAAGTCCAGTATCGAAACAGTCCTCCAAATGTTGTATTCCTTTATGATGCCATTGGTCTAGGATCTTATTGTTAAGAGTCTTGGGTATAAGATAATTCTGTTTTAAAGGAGTTTTAGGGGACAATTTCATCTTCAGTCCAAGGCTTTTGTGGACCTCGTGCCAAATTTTAATTAAATGTCTAAATATAGGGTTATCTGTCTTTTTGTTTATAGTTGCAGAGTTATGTTTATAAATGAAGTCACTGGGAGTTTTTTCTTTCAAGGGGTGCAGACCAATTTGTATCCAGTTGGGGGCCTCACTGCCCTCGAAGAAAGATGAGATGAATCTCATTTGAGCTGCCAAGTAGTATTTCTTAAAACTGGGCAATCGAAGTCCCCCTGAACGATGATCCCACGTTAGTTTCTCAATGGATACCCGAGGTGTTTTTTGGTTCCATAAGAATTGTCTGACATATCCATTGAGGGTTCGAAAAAAGGATTGTGGGAATGGAATAGGTAGAGATTGAAACAAATATTGTAACCTTGGTTGTACATTCATCTTAACACAATTCATTCTGCCAATCAAGGTGAGAGGCAAGAACGTCCATCTACGCAAGTCTTCTTCAATCTTACTGAGCAGTGGGAGATAATTCAGTTTATACAGGTTTTTGAGATTGCTGTCTACAAATATACCAAGATATTTTATACCATCTGTAGGCCATTTAAATAGACTTGTTTGCTGAAGTTCAGAGTGGTCAAAATTCGTTAAAGGAATAATTTCACTTTTTTCCAAATTGACTTTGTAACCAGAAATATTACCATACATATTCAAAACAGTTTGCAGTTTGGAGAGAGAGTTACCAGGATCTTTTAAGTACAAAATGATGTCATCTGCCAAAAGATTAATTTTATGAGTTATCTGACCAACCTGGAAACCTTTTATATCAAGATCATTTGTAATTGTTTGAGCTAAGGGTTCAATTGCTAAAACAAAAAGTGCTGGGGATAAAGGACATCCCTGTCTACTTGATCTGCCTAGAGGGAATGCAGGCGAAATTTGTCCATTGGTGCTAATTTTACCTTGGGGTTTATGGTACAGAGTTTGGATCCATTTAATAAATAGTGGGCCAAACTCAAATTTGGCAAGCACTTTAAATAAATATGCCCATTCTAACCTATCAAAGGCTTTCTCAGCATCTAAAGCCACAGCTATACTGGGTTCTGTTTCAGATTTTGTTAAATTAATAATATTAAATAGGCTGCATAGATTATTAGCTGAGGAACGTTTTGAGATAAAAACCACTTTGGTCCGGGTTTATTAGTTGAGGCAGGTATTGACTAAGCCTGTTAGCCAGGGCTTTGGAAATCAATTTATAATCTGTGTTTAACAATGAGATTGGCCGGTAAGAGGAGCAATTCAATGGATCTTTATTTTTTTTTTATGAATGACAGTAATTATCGCTGTAGAGAAAGAATCAGGAAGTGTTCCTGTTTCTGAGGCTAAGTTGATGACATCAATAAGAAGTGGGAGAAGTAAATCCTTAAATTCCCTGTAGAATTCTGGAGGGAACCCATCTTCTCCTGGTGATTTGTTTGCTTGTAATGAGCGAAGAGCTTTTTCAATTTCTGTTTGTATAAAAGGACGATCAAGGCTATCTTGATCTTCCTTGCTGAGCTTGGGCAGCTGAATCATGGACAAAAATTCATCAACACTATTCATATCTTCTGGAGGTTCTGATGTGTATTACTGCGTATAGTACTGTTTAAATGTATCATTAATTTATTTAGGGTTATATGATAGCAAACCTGTTTTAGTCTGAATCGAATTAATTGTCCTAGAGCTTTCCTCTTTTTTTAGTTGCCAAGATAGAATTTTGTGTGCCTTTTCTCCCAGTTCGTAGTATCTTTGTTTGCTTCTCATGATATTTTTTTCAATTCTAAAAGTATGCAGTGTATTATATCTAAGCTTTAGATTTTGATTGTTGAAACTCTTTTTCCAATTTTAAGATGTCTGCTTCCAGTTCCTCTATTTCTGCCATGTATTTCTTTTTGACACCTTTGGTATAGGAAATTATTTGTCCCCTTAGAAATGCTTTAAGTGTGTCCCATAATATGAAACTGTTGGGGGAAGAAGGACAGTTTGTATCGCAAAATAACTCAATCCGTCCCCTTATGAATTTGCAAAAATCTGGTTTTTGAAGGAGGGTAGGGTTGAGACGCCACCTATAGACATTAGAAGTTTTTTCAGGCATATAAATTGACAGTGTCAAAGGAGAGTGATCTGACAATATTCTAGGTAAATATTTAGATTCTATTGCTCTGTGAGTCAGGTGTGTCGATAACAAGAAAAGATCAATCCGAGTGTAAGAGTTATGCCGACCAGAGTAGAAGGAGTAGTCTCGGGCCTGAGGATGCATCTGCCTCCACATATCAGTTAAGTTTAATTCCTTCATGAAGTTAATGGTGGTTTTACCTGCTTTAGATTTGGTTACTGATAGAGCTGACTTATCTAGAAGAGGATCCAGGCAGAAATTGAAGTCTCCCCCTATTAGAATGTTTTTATGTCCACCTGAGACCTTCAAGAATATATTTTGAATAAATGACTCATCATCATAATTAGGCGCATAAAAATTCAAGAGGGTCCAGGGTTCTGAATAAATCTGACAATTCACCACAACATATCTACCTAATGTATCAACAATGGTTTCTCCAATTGTTACAGGGGTGTTCTTATTTATTAGGACGGCCACTCCCCTGGCTTTAGAGTTAAAAGATGATGATATTACGTGCCCTATCCAATCTCTCTTCAATTTTCTATGTTCTAGGGGTGTTAAATGGGTTTCCTGTACGAAAGCAATGTCTATTTTGAGTTTTTTCAAATACATCAAAACTCTCTTCCGTTTTATTGGTCCATTAAGCCCATTCACATTAAAGCTTACAAATTTCACCACTCTATTCATCAACCATAAACTTTCTTAAGAAATATTGTCCCATCCATATCATGCTTCCCGTATAACCAAGTATTTCAAAATAAAGCACTGACCGTGCAAGGAGAAAAGAAAGGAAAGAAAAGAAAAGAAAAGAAAAGAAAAATATGCTATAACTACACACACCCTCCCCTCTCCCCACGCGTCTTGCGCCTTCCCAAACCTGGCGCATGGCAGGCATGATTATCAAAACGGGACCTACTGGGCAAATGACTAAACCATTAGCCCCCTCTCTGCAACATTCTAATGTCAACAAAAATAACAAATGACATCGCGTAGAAAAATAAATAAAGTACAGTACCTCAAAATGTGCGGGTATGACAGCAGTTCAAAATGGAAGCAGCATAGCTGTTTTGAACAAATGGTAACATCCCCTTAGCACAATCGTGAGTTAAATAATAATGATAATAATAAAAGAAAAAGAAAAGTTTTGCCTGTGCGGATCAATCTCCTTCCCGTACGTTATCCTTCTTCAGGAACTTAGTCGCCTCCTCCGGGTCCACGAAAATCTTGGGCTCTTCATCTTCTCCCGGATAGACGTAAAGCTTGGCCGGGTACCGTAAACTGTATTTTAATCCCTTGTCGCGTAGAGCCTGTAGCACTTTTTTGAAGGCTCGCCGTTGAGCCATGACCTCACTGGTATAGTCCGGGAAGATAAGGACTTTGCCTCCGTTGTATTCCATGGACTGTTGTCTGCCAAGGCGTAGAATTAACTCCTTCTGCTGAAAGTGATGGATGCGCGCCAGGATTGTACGCGGTCTTGTGCCGGTAGCCGGCTTCGGCTGGAGGGATCGGTGCGCCCGATCCACCATAACTGGATGCGGGAAATGTTCATCACCAAGCAACTTAGGGATTAGTTTGGAGACAAATTCAGTGGGTCTACCTTTCTCCTCATCCTCCGGTATCCCCACAAGTTTAATATTGTGTCTCCGGGAGCGAGCTTCCAAGTCAAGGACTTTAGTCTGGAGCTGAGCGTTGTGTTTCGTTAGCTCAGTGCATTTAGCCTCCAATTTTAGCATGCAGACGTCAAGGTCGCTCATCGCTTGTTCTTGATTGGTCACACGAGTTTGAAGTTCAGCCTGTGAAGCTGCAAGTGCTTGAAACTTGGCTTCAAATGCATCAAATCGTTCATTTATGCAGCGAAGGATTGATTCGGACATCTCTTTGCATATTTCTTTACACATAGCGTAGGTTTGGTCCGCACACTGAGTATCGAAGATGTCTTCTCTGTCCAGCACCATCACTGCTGTTGAGAAGGAGCTGCAGCAGAAGGACACCATGGTCTTCCTCAACAGTTATAAAGGCCTTCAGAGCAGAGCCAGAGACCAGTGCTCCCAGTCAGAGCCACAGCTGCCACAGCTGCTCCCAGGAGCACTGATCAACGTGGCCAAACACCTGGGCAACCTGTCCTTCAGTGTGGCAGAAGATGAAGGACCAGGTCCACTTCAGTCCAGTCATCCTGGACCCAAACACTGCAAACCTCTGGCTCCACCTGTCTGATGACCTGACCAGTGTGAGATGTGAAGAAACACCTCAGCAGCTTCCTGATAATCCAGAGAGACACACTAGACATCCCAGTGTTGTGGGTTCTGAAGGTTTCAGCTCAGGAGAACACAGCTGGGAGGTGGAGGTGGGAGATCATCCTCGGTGGGCTATAGGTCTCGCTAAAGAGTCAGCTGACAGGAAGGGTGAGAGATCTGCCTCACCAAAATATGGACTCTGGTGTTTATCATATAGAAATGGAAAATACACTGATGGTCTTGGTGACACTGTCACGGTGGAGAAGAGTGTGGAGAGACTCAGAGTCCAGCTGGACTTTGGCCAGGGGAAGGTTTCCTTCTACGACGTTGTGGACCAGACTCACATCTGCACTTACGAAGACACTTTCACTGAGAAACTCTTCCCATTTTTCAGTGTTGGACAGGCTGGAGATCAGAAAACTGCTGACATCAGGATGTGTGAGAGAGATTTTTCAGTGATGTTTGAGAAGGAATTTCTTTCTGTTTTGGAATCAGATTCAGATTCAGATTCAGATGTATATTTCGATTTAGATTAAGATTTATTGGCACTTAGATCCACTGTTTAGGTGCATACATGTAAAATATTTAGGCCCGCGAGCTCCAGTACATTAAGAATTGCATAAACATGATGGATTTGACTCTTTGATCGAGTTTGAAAATGATTTGAAACCAGTTATGGACGATGGAAAAATGTCTTCAATCAATCATGTAGAAATGACAATGTTTGTTTTTTGTTTGTTTTTTGCTTTTATAAACCATTTTTTTGAGAAAAATTAAAAACCAAACTCACATCAAAACTTAACATTTATCTTTCAGCCCTCAGAGGTTTTCTGAACTTCATCATTGACTTCAAAAACAATCAGATATCAACTTAGTTATTGATATTTGTAAACTGTAATTGTCTATTTTTGTTATTTAAACTAGTGAGAACACACGATTGGTCATGTTGGGAAGATTGTTTTAAAAATCAACTTCATCCTTATTGGATATTTTTTTCATCTTTGTGCTTCTTTGACTGTCAGAAATGTGACAGGGACCTCCTGATTCAACCGACTCATGATGAAGATGCTACATCAGATGTTTGCTGCAGATGTTGTTCTGTCATTACCAGCTGATATAAAATGTGTTGCATTAATACGTCTTGTGCAGCCGTGTCTGGAGGAAAACCTGTCGACAAAGTTTCACCTTCAAAAACAATGTTTTGTCAATAAATTTGCTCTGTTTTTGAGAGGTTCTGTCTCAATATACAAACAGCCTGCGTTGTGTAGCGTTGGTGCAAGGCATCATGGGAGGTGTAGTGATGTTTTTGGGGGAAGGTTGAGGGTTGATGAGAAGGTCGTTGCCCTTGGGTCACATTGATATTATGGGAATAGTCTGACATACATTGTAATATAATCATGTTATTTAGTGAAAGTTTCACCTTTTAACATTAAAATGTTCACGATTTTACACAAAACTATCAAGTTATTTTGTAAAAGTTTCACTTTTTACATCAAACTCACGCTATTTCATGAAAGTTTTGTTTTGACGTGAAACATTTCATGGAATTCCGTCATACTGAGTCCTGTTGTTTTTCCTCGCGTGGCAGTAAAGTGTTAATGAAAGGAGTCGTAGTAAAAAGTCGTCAAAAAAATAAATACTCAAGTAAAGAACAGATACCTTGAAAAGAAAATCGACTTCAGATCAGTTAACAAAGACTTTCAGAATAAACTTGCAATCACAGATAATGTGTTTATAATGTTTTAATGAGTCAAAGTTGATTTTATTGTTTTTTGGAAACAGATTCGGGACCACTCCCACCCCCCGCCCAGCATCATAACATTGTTATTGTTGATACTTCTTATTGTCATATTAGCATTTTCACTTTTCAATGAAGGTCAATGAGTGAGATGATCCCCACAGGAAGTCACCTGTGTCCAGTTCAATCAGGAGGCCACAGTCATCCTGTCACTTCCAACCATGTTATTCTACCTGCCTGTCACTATTGCACCACTCATTTAATGATGTGGATTAACTCCGTGTTTGCGGCGCTCATACAGTCTCTCACTGCATCCAGATGAAACTCAGTTTGTGTTTTGATTTTGTCATTTTTTTCAAAATGTTTTGAAGCTGATGGAGTTTCCCAGTGAACGATGGTCAACCTCAAAGTACAAATACTCAGTGACCTCACTAGATTCTTCAGGTATTCATACTTTACTGGAATATTTCTTTTTCTAAAAACTTTTTGCTACATTTGTGCACTAAGTTTCAAAGTTTTTAAAAGAGACAAACTGTGATCAAAGTTGATCACTTTGATTATTATTTATTATTATTGTTGTTGTCGCTCAAGGTGGAGCTGTTTGACCTCTAAATTCTGACTTATTATTATTAATATTATATTAATACTGCTGCTGTTTCTCTTACCGCTGCTGTTACTGCAGTTCTTCCTCCAATGCAGCAGAGGGCGCTCCAACCATAGAATAGAACAGCAAGGAACACAAAATAGAACGCAATAGAAGCCTTTATTAATCCCACATTGGGGACATTTTAATCATAACAGCAACGATATAAAGCAAAGAGAAGTCAAACTATATGAATCAAAAAGACATCAAGGCTCTCTGCTATCTGCCATCTGCCACATTGCAGATAGCCGATGCCTATCCAGAGCCCACCGCATCCTGTCCGACCCCACCCATGAAAAAAATGAAATAAATACATACAACTGTGATATCTGAAGTAGAATATACTCTGCAGTCTACTAAAGTACTTTACACCAACATATCAGAGTGACATGAACATTTTGCAAAGACAAACCACCCGTCAATCATCTTCCAGCAGGTTTTAACAGCTAAAACTCTCCCAGAAATCTCACCCATCAATTCTTTCTCTTCTTTTGACACTTGCTATTTTCCACCATATTCATTTGGTTCAGTACTAAGAAGGCAGGATGATACTGCAATATTCTCTGACACTACAGTATCCCCCTCAGACGCTCGTGTGGGCTCAAAAACTTTTAAAAACAGTTACCTCTCCTGGAAACCAAATCATTTTGCCTTCACTCTTCTGTCTTTCTTTCTTTCTTTCTTTCTTTCTTTCTTTCATTTCTTCCTTGTGCTCCTGAAAACACGCTCCACTACTCTCACTTTACACGGACACATACTGTTGCTCTCTGGCGCCCTCTTTTGTCCTGGCCTTCACGCGTCCATTGAGTGAAGCAGTGCAGCGCTTTGCATCGTTTGTGTATCAGTGTTTTTAATCAGCTGATATGTAAAATGACATTTGGTGTGAGGTATGACGTCATCAGAGGGAAAAACAGCTGGATATTAATGACAGAAGGGTCGTAGTACTTTGAGTACTTTGACTTGCCATGTTAAAATACTGCATGTGCTCAGCTGTTACTGTGTGAAATCCACAGGTGGGGATTTATTCTCTTGTTTCTTCCATCAGTGCATATTCTGCTTATGTATTATATGTATTATCTTAATGATGACAAAACAATAAATAAAGCTCTGTCATTATCATTGAAGGTTCTTTTATATATATTCTACCTGCCTGTCACTATTATCTATATACATGTATGTATATGTATATATATATATATATATATATATATATATATATATATACATATATATATATATATATATATATATATATATATATATATATATATATACAGCGCCTTGCAAAAGTATTCACCCCCCCCCCTTTGCTTTTATCTATTTTGTTAGATTTCAGCCTGTAATTTAAATGTTTTTCATCTGAATATTTCGTGAGATGGATCTGCACAAAATAATCTAAGTTGGTGAAGTGAAATGAGAAAAAAATATATAAAAAGAATAATTTAAAGAAATAAAAAAGTGGAAATTGGCATGTGCATATGTATTCACCCCCCTGAAGTCAGTACTTTTTAGAGCCACCTTTTGCAGCAATTACTGCTGTAAATCTCTTCTGATAGGTCTCTATGAGCTTGCGACATCTTTCAACTGGGATTTTTGCCCATTCCTCATGGCAAAACTTCTCCAGCTCCTCCAAGTTGGATGGTTTCCGCTTGTGAACGGCAGTCTTCAAGTCAAACCAGAGATTTTCAATCGGATTGAGGTCCGGGCTTTGACTAGGCCATTCTAGCACATTTAACTTCTTCTCCTTAAACCATTCATGCGTAGCTTTAGCAGTATGCTTCGGGTCATTGTCCTGCTGGAAAGTGAACCTCCGTCCCAGTCACAAATCACAGGTGGACTGAAACAGTTTTTTCTCCAGAATGTCCCTGTATTTAGCACCATCCATCTTCCCCTCTAAGCGGACCAATTTCCCCGTCCCTGCTGCTGCAAAACATCCTTATAGCATGATGCTGCCACCGCCATGTTTCACTGTGGGGACAGTGTTCTTGGGGTGATGGGAAGTGTTGGGTTGCTGCCAGACATAGCATTTACCTTTGTGGCCAAAAAGTTCAATTTTAGTCTCATCTGACCAAATCACCTTCCGCCATACATTTAGGGGGTTGTCCACATGCTTTTTAGCAAATTCAAAACGTGCCTTCTTATTATTTTTAACACTGACAGGTATTCACTGGCCACTCTTCCATAAAGCCCAGCTCTATGGAGTGTACGGCTTATTGTGGTTCTATGGACAGACACACCAGTGTTTGCTGTAGAACTCTGCAGCTCCTTCAGGGTTACCTTTGATCTCTGTGTTGCCTCTCTGATCAATGTCCTCTTTGTTGTCTGTGAGTTTTGGTGGTCGGCCCTGTCTTGGCAGGTTTGTTGTGGTCCCGTGTTGTTTCCATTTGGCGATTATAGATTTGATGGTGCTCCGGGGGATCATCAAAGATGTAGATATTTTTTTGAAACCCAGTCCTGACTTGTATCTCTCTATAACTTTGTCCCTGACTTGTTTGGAGAGCTCCTTGGTCTTCATGATGTGATTCTTCTTGCTAAGTAGAGTTGCAGCCCATTGGGGCCTCTCAGAGAAGGTGTGTTTATACTGACACATCATGTGACACTTAGGCCCTGTTTGCACTTGGTCACTTGTAACTGTTTTGCGTGATTGGATCACGAGAACGGATCTCGCAGCATCTGTTCGCACTTAGCCATTAACATGCGTCTCGAGCGTGCCATTTGTGATCGCATCACCCCCCCCCCCCCCCCCCCCGAACCTATGCAAATGCAACATGCGTCATTTCCGTTTTTAACGACTGGGGGCAGTAAAGCGCAAAACCACGGCGAGTTTTACATGACAGCGAATAAGAATCAACTTCCTGTTTGCGCACTATATCAAGTCACTCGTTTTAATTCTACTGCGGCTCGTATGGATCCGAACGAGGAGTAACGACTGGTGGGACAGAGTGGTGACGACTTTATTTTCGGATCAACAGTGGCTGGCAAATTTTCGGATGCAACGTCGCACATTTAATCACATATGTGGGAAACTGCGACCGCTGCTCCGCTGACAAAATACGCTAATCCGGAATGAAATTTATGAGCATGCTAATAAACGAGTCTAACAAAAATGATTTGTTTTCGCTTCTGGTTTGTAACTTTATATATATATATATTATATGACGAATGCGTTTTTATCACCAAAACCACCTCGGGAATCGGATGACAAAACGGATTTGGACTGTTTGCACTTGGTCATTTCATGCGTTTTTCGTAATCTGATCAGCAAAAAACGCATGAAATGACCAAGTGCAAACAGGGCCTTAGATTGAACACTAGTGGACTTCATTGAACTAATTCTGTGACTTGTGAAGGTAATGGATTGCACGAGCACTTTTTAAGGGGCTTCATAGCAAAGGGGGTGAATATATGCACATGCCAATTTCCACAGTTTTATTTCTTTAAATTATTCTTTTATATATTTTTTTCTCATTTCACCTCACCAACTTAGATTACTTTATGCAGATCCATCTCACGAAATATTCAGATGAAAAACATTTAAATTACAGGCTTAAATCGAACAAAATAGATAAAAGCAAAGGGGGGTGAATACTTTTGCAAGGCGCTGTATATATATATATTTTATATATATATGCATATATATATACATACATGTATATATATATATGTGTGTGTACAATGTGATATATATATATATAATTCAAATATAAAAATACAGACATACACATAAGTATATGAGGTATATCAATATAAACACGTAGATATGAATAGATATGTCTTATACATCTACTATTCTAAAATTGAAATAGGCTTGAATGTTAAGTGGTGGGGTGGTATAGCTGCTGTTTGAGAGGGCAAGAGTCCAAAATTGCACATGATCTGTGGCTAAAGCTGGCAGCAAAGATGAAGCGATGGCACCTCCTCCGGCTCCCAGTGTCGTGGTCATCACCTGCCAGGGACACACAAAGACTGCAGCAGTATCGTGCACATAATGGGTAGTTCAGCTGGAGAGGAAAAAGTGAGTGTGAATGCACTGTTAAATTATTTCACAGTCTAATGCAGTGGAAAAAATGCTGCATATTTCTGCGATTAATTGGAAATGAAAATATTATTCCTGTTTAGGTTGTCCAACACTGATCAGTGCTTATCTCAGTGTTTCTCAACTGGAGGGTTGCGAGCCAAAAGTGGGCTGTGGCCTCGTGGCAGGGCTGGATTAAGGATACAGAGGCAGTGTTTCTGTTACAACGCCCCTGAAAACACTGTTAACCACACCACAAATAGGATCCACCTGCTAGTAACATTGTCACATTCATAGCCAGGTTGTACCTGTTACATTAAAATCACCAGACCCTATACATTTCTAATATACACATGCAAAAGAGGCTGAGTGAGACTTTCCCCTAATTTCTGTCCAGTTCACCGGCAAGTTGGAGATTTTTGTAATACATTTTACATCATGGCACTTTGTATTGTAATGTTTTCTCCCTGCCACCAGATGTCAGTAGCTCCATGTATTTTACCAGCGGCGTCAAGTCACTGGACAATCTGTCGCTGATCGAGCTCAACCTGGACAGAGCGGAGGTCTCTGCGCATTTTAGCAATGAACACTCGTCGGTATGCCTCAACTAGTCCTTCCCAATCTAACGGTTGTGTGTGTTGACTGGTCTCAGGGATGACCCAGGGACTATGTTTCCATCTTTTATTTACTGCAGAAGACAATAAAACACATGTTAACAGTCTTCTGGCCTGTCTCCCTGCACCTCTTGTTCCCCTCGTACATACAACACGGAATTGTGAGGGATTGACTCGCTGTTGATTATCTCTGAATATACATCACAATATGCAGTTTACAATATATTGTGATGCAGTTCACTTGGAAACAGCAAGAAAAACAGACAGAAAAGAACGTATATTTAAAGGTCCCATATTATGCCACTTTTCCACATATAAAATAGTTCTCTAATGTGTAAAAGGCCTGTCTGTGACCTGTGTCTTTCATCAAACCATATCCCCAGTAGTTTAAAGTGCTGCACCTTCTCCAAACCCTGATGATATCATTTGAACTGAACCTCCTTCCCAATTCTTTTCCTTGTAAAAATCATTGCTTTGCTTTTATCAACTGAAAATCTCAATGCCCAGCTATTGGCCCATTTCTCTACTTTTAAAATAGCTTCTGGCATTTTTTGTAGCCCATCATCTGCAAACAAAGAACAGCCCATCCCCTGTTGCACTTGTGAAAATACTTCATTAATCATGACTGAGAATAATAATGGACTCACAATCCTCCCTTGTGGCGTTCCATTCTCCAGCCTAACACTTTCTGAGTACACATTTCCTGCTCTAACTTGTATCTTTCATGGTGTCCAGAACACGGGAAGCATTGCAGTACAGAGAATCCAGAGATCCAAAGGTGGCATCAGCTGGTATCCAGTTGCGAACAGGCAGGAAATGGAGTGCAGGCAAAGCCCTGGTCGTGGCTGAGTCTCGACTGAGGCAGAAAGAACTGGTGGGGTCCATTGCGACAGGGCATGCAGGCATTGGCTACTTCCCGTCGACCAGGGTTGATAAGGCCCAAGGCAAGGAGCGCCAACATCTGATCCAGGAGGAAGTGCGGGCAGGCGTGGAGGAAGGACAAGCCAGCAGGATGGTGGGAATGGTGCAACAAGGAGCATGGACTAAATGGGAGAATGTTCTGCAACGGAAAATCACCTGGTCCAACATCTGGAAAGCAGACTTCCATCGCACCAGGTTTTTAGTCCAGGCTGTTTATGATGTCCTTCCAAGCCCAGCAAACCTCCACGTCTGGGGCAAAACGGAGACACCATCTTGTCCCCGCTGTTCAGGACGGGGCTCCCTGGAACACCTACTCAGCAGCTGCCCAAAAGCCCTTGGAGACGGGCGCTATCGCTGGCGCCACGACCAGGTGCTTCGGGCAGTTGCTGACAGCATCGCCTCCGCCATCAACACCAGCAAAGGCCAACACAGACCACAAGCCATAACATTCCACAGAGCTGGAGAGAAGCCCAACAGACCACCACAGACAAAGTCTGGCCTCCTCACCTCCGCTAACGACTGGCAACTGGAAGTGGACCTGGGCAGACAGATGAAGTTCCCTCCCAGGATAACATCAACCAGGCTTCGCCCAGATATGATCATTGTCTCCGATATCACCAAGCAGCTGATCATTCTGGAGCTCACTGTGCCATGGGAAGAACGCATGGATGAGGCCAATGAGAGGAAGCGTGCCAAGTACCAGGAGCTGGTGGAAGAGTGCAGGAGGAAAGGCTGGAAAACAATCTGTGAGCCTCTGAAGGTGGGCTGCTGGGGTTTCGCAGGGCGTTCACTCTGCAGAGTGTTCACACGGCTAGGACTCGTCAGGGAGGCGAAACGGAAGGCAATCAGATCCGCAACTGAAGCCGCAGAGAAAGCCACAAGATGGCTTTGGATAAAGAGGGCAGAAACGTGGGCAAGCGCTGCTGGGACGCAGGCCGGGGATTGATCACCCTGGCCGGGTCGCCTGGGCTGAGGGGGTCTGATGTTGAAATACCCAAAACCCCCGATGATCCCGGGATACAACATCACTGATGATGTGCCCCAGCGCATCCGCAAGATGTATCTTTCACCTTTCTAACTTGTAGAACATTTTTTATCCATTGCTCCATCTTCCTTCTTACCCCCATTTTAAAAAGTTTCATTAGCAGCCCTTCTTTCCATAACATGTCATATGCTTTTTCAATATGAAAAAAAACTACTCTCACACTTTCTGTATTAATCTGTGCTTTTCTTATTTCATGCTCTAAGCACAGCAGCAGCCTTCTCTAGGGGGGCCCCCTAGGGCTGCCAAAATGTACACCACAGCAACGACAACAATGCGCAATTTGCAATGACATGACACCGCAGCAGCAGACCCCCCTTGTAGGACCCCGCCCCATCTGCCTTCAGCCTGCACCTGAACACGTACCGCGCGACAAGCGATACTGGTCACGTCACACTTTTGGTTACAGTTTGCAAACTTGCCAAAAACTTGCTTGTGCAGACAACACGAAGAGGAGTTATGGTGGGAAATAGCGCCGAAGTCCCGCGGACCTGCGGAAGTATCTTCGCGACTCTGTCTCTCCATGCGATGCAGGCAAACTACCTTCGCGATCGACCGGCAGATCGCGTAATTTATGACTGCCTCACGCGGGCTGGAAAGGGACACAAAGCGGGCCAGATGTGGCCCGCGGGCCGTACTTTGCCCAGGTCTGCTGTAGGGGCTAACACAGCTAACTAAGGTAACAATTAAGCCATGATGAATCCAATGAAGGCAGGCAGACTGACAGTCAAAGAATAATAATAATAGCCTAATGATAATAATCCTAATAAATTGCTTGTATGAAAAGCTATACATTTTTTATTTCATCTGACAATATTTCATTCATTCATTCATCTTCTATACCCGCTTATTCCTATTCAGGGTCACGGGGGTCTGCTGGAGCCTATCCCAGCTGTCTTAGGGCGAAGGCAGGGTGACACCCTGGACAAGTCGCCAGTTCATCGCAGGGCCACATAGAGACAAACAACCATTCACACTCACATGCACACCTACGGACAATTTAGAACGTTCAATTGACCTCACATGCATGTTTTTGGAGTGTGGGAGGAAGCCGGAGAACCCGGAGAGAACCCATGCAGACACAGGGAGAACATGCAAACTCCACACAGAAAGGTCCCAGGGCCAGGCCCCGGAATCAAACCCACGACCTTCTTGCTGTGAGGCGGCAGCGCTAACCACTGCACCACCGACTATCTGACAATATTTATTTCCACTATTTTATTTCCACCATTTAAATGTTTCATATGATATATTGTGGCATTTTTTTCTTTTGATTTGACCTGAACTATTCTATTTACTCAGGTTAACATTTTTTTTTGTATTTAAAGTTCAGATACTTTGCATTGCACTTTTGTAATAAAGAAAAGTTCATATATATATATATATATATATATATATATGTATATATATATATATATATATATATATATATATATATATATGTATATATACATCACAGCCAATCAGGTACCACCTTTAGTTCCTCCAAACGTGGTTCACCGGAAGGCCATGCTGCAATAAATTCCAATTGTCCTGGTGAAAAACATTAGGTCCAGATGTGGCACTACACAGTGATTGTTCAACATAGTTGGCATCTGGCTTTGTTGTTGTCGCCCACATGAAAATGTTTCCACATGGCTGACTTGACTCCTTGCTGCTGGCGTGTTGCAGTCAGTTTAGCGTGAACAGCCATAAACTGGCATCAGTGTGGTGGTGTCAGTACATATTGTAGAGTGAGTAGAGTACAAGACCATGGATTTGGTAGCGATCCTCCATATCAGTAACGCCATCAGAGCATTCTGAACACACACACACACACACACACACACACACACACACACACCCCGACACTCCTCTTCCCGGAATGAGTCAGGAGGTTGGAATCCCCGCCCCCTGTGCTCCCTGCAGCCAATTACAGCCCTGACTGGTTGTTTCCTCCCCCTCAAGTCAAACTGGTTTCGTTTCTCAGGAAATGAAAGCCAGTCAGTCAGTCAGTCAGTCAGTCAGCCAGTCAGTCAGCCAGTCAGTCAGTGAGTGTCTCTCAGAGGTGAAATGGCTCAGGCAGCAGCTCAGCTGGACCCAGAAACCTTCTCCTGTTCCCTCTGTCTGGATCTTCTCAAGGATCCAGTGACCACTTCCTGTGGACACAGCTACTGCAGGAAGTGTCTCCAACACCACTGGGATGCAGAGGAGGAGAGGAGAGTCTACAGCTGCCCTCAGTGTAGGAGGACCTTCACACCAAGGCCTGTCCTGGAGAAGAACACCATGTTAGCAGCTCTAGTGGAGACCCTGGAGAAGACTGGACTCCAAGATGCTCCTGCTGATCACTGCTATGCTGGAGCAGGAGATGTGGCCTGTGATGTCTGCACTGGGAGGAAACTGAAGGCCCTCAAGTCCTGTCTGGTCTGTCGGGCCTCCTACTGTGACTCTCACCTCCAGCGTCATCGTGATGTTCCTCCCTTACAGAGACACAAGCTGGTGGAACCCAGCCAGCAGCTCCAGGAGAACATCTGCCCTCGTCACGATGAGGTGATGAAGATATTCTGCCGCACTGATCAGAAGATCATCTGTGGTTTATGCTGTGTGGATGATCATAAAGGTCACGACACAGTGGCAGCAGCAACGGAGAGGACTGAGAGGCAGAGAGAGCTGGAGGAGACCAGGCAGAAGATCCAGCAGAAGATCCAGCACACAGAGGAAGACCTGAAGGTGCTTCAGAAGGAGGTGGAGTCCATCAACGGCTCTGCTGATAAAGCAGTGAAGGACAGTGAGAAGATCCTCACCCAGATGATCCGTCTGCTGGAGAAAAGACGCTCTGAGGTGCAGCAGCAGGTCAGATCCACACAGGGGGCAGCAGTGAGTGGAGTCAAAGAGCTTGAGAAGAAGCTGGAGCAGGAGATGATGGAGCTGAAGAGGAGAGACGCTGAGCTGGAGAAGATCTCACACACACTGGACCATAGCCAGTTTCTCCACAGCTTCTCCTCACTGCCAGCACTCAGTGCGTCTCCAGACTCCTCCAGCCTGGAGATCCGTCCTCTGAGATACTTTGAGGACGTGGCAGCAGCTGTGACCAAGCTGAGAGATGAAATACAACAAGTTCTGATGGAGACTCAGACAAACATCTCATGGACAGTGAGCAACGTTGATGTTCTACTGAAGGTACCAGAACCCAGGAGCAGAGAGGACTTCCTCAGATGTTCACCTCAAATCACTCTGGATCCAAACACAGTGAACAAACATCTGTTATTATCTGAGGAGAACAGAAAAGTGACATTCATGGAGGAAGTTCAGTCTTATTGTGATCATCCAGACAGATTCACTGACAGGGAGCAGGTCCTGAGTAGAGAAGGTCTGACTGGACGATGTTACTGGGAGGTGGAGTGGAGAGGGGGGGTTGGTGTAGCAGTGGCCTACAGGAACATCAGCAGAGCAGGAGGGTCAAATGGAAGTTTATTTGGATCCAATGACAAATCCTGGCGTTTATATTGTTACCCAGGTGGATATGTGTTTCGTCACAACAACATCAGGACTGACGTCTCAGGTCCTCAATCCTCCAGAGTGGGAGTGTACCTGGACCACAGAGCAGGTCTTCTGTCCTTCTACAGCGTCTCTGGAACCATGGAGCTCCTCCACAGAGTCCAGACCTCCTTCACTCAGCCACTACATGTTGGACTTCGTATTGTTGGTTTAAATTCTTCAGCTGAGTTGATGAAAGTGTGAATGAAGTCGTCAGAGAGACTCTAAGCTGAATTCTCACCTTTGATTCTTCATCTGTCTTCACGTTTGTTGCCCAGCGTCTCCGGCTGTCAATCACACGGTGGGCGGGGCCTGGACGCCACTTCCGGTTGGTGCTCCTGGTGACTGTTGTCCACCTGATGTTTGTCTCCACGGCTGCTGGCTGTTTGTGCCACGTTGTTTCTCTTCCTCTGCAGCCCATTCATCCCACAGATTAATAATGTGTCATTAGTCCACATGACAACTTTATTACTGTGGAAACACAGCTGAGGTCTGTTTCCACTCTGGACCTTTCCACCCTGACCTTTGACCTTTCAACAACTCATCCATCTGATCAACCTTCTGGCTGTTGATCCGTTTGTCAACAATCAGATGAATGCATGTAAATATTGTGAGAGAATTTTGTCTTTTGATTCTGCTTGTTGGCTCAATGTGACAATAGTCAATCAATAAGTCATGAAATATGCCATCAGTCTATATTGCACAACAATGTCAAGTCAATGATCAAGTGTTGAATTGAAGCAATAAAGCAACAAGACAATCCAGATAAAGTCTCTGCTTGTTGGCTCAATGTGACAATAGTCAATCAATAAGTCATGAAATATGCCATCAGTCTATACTGCACAACAATGTCAAGTCAATGATCAACTGTTGAATTGAAGCAATAAAGCAAAAAGAAAATCCAGATAAAGTCTCTGCTTGTTAGTAGATTTCTCTTCTGTCAAGATCTCCATGTATTCACCACAGACATTTAGAAAGTCCACACCATGAAGACAAGATCAAAGTTTCAAAAGCACATCAGTCAATGTAGGAAACAGCTGATATTTCTCTGGCATGAAGGAGGAGGATGCCACACACACACACACACACACACACACACACACACACACACACACACACACACACAGAACGGCAGATGAGTGCTGCAGTAACAGTCTGCTCCACTAGGGGGTAGCTGACTCCAGTCCTGCTGCAGCTCTGTTTCCACAGCAGCTGTTTGTTTCCTCCAGGTGTTAGTCGGGTCCCACCACAGGTGATGGAAAGTTCAGGTGACTCAACTCAACTAAACTTTATTTATAATGCACTTTAAACACAACCACAGCTGACACAAAGTGCTGTACATAAAAACATAAAAGCATAAAAACCAACAGTAAAACAATAAAAGCAATAAAACAAATACAGTCTCATGCTCACAGTTCCACGTTGTATAAATGAGGGTAAGTCATGTTAAAGGATGCTGCTGCGATTTATAGTTATTTTCCGTCAGGAACGATCTATTAATGCTCCAGTTGGAGTGCACCAGTCTCGTCTAAATACCGCTACTGTTGCACGTTTGTTTTATGTGAGTTTTAATTATTAATTTTAGTTTTTATTGACAATTTTCCCTTTGCGCCGATTGTGCTGTGGCAGGCTGCTATGCGGCTAGCGCAGCAGAGACAACATGGCCGACTTGCCACCTTTTTTTTTCAATATTGTTGTTTTGCTCGTTGAGGGGAACAAGAGGTGCAGAGAAAGCCAGAAGACTGTCAAATGTCCTTTATTGTCTTCTGCAGGTACGTTTCCTTTGTTGAGTGAAGGTGTTTTTGCTGTTTTGTTTTGTTTTTTCCCCACATATTCATTGCCACTTTGTCCAGTAGGTGTCACTGTTCACCCGTCCATAACAGTTTGGGAGATTGCGTTAAATAGAAGTGCTTTTTTTTTTTTTTTTTTTAAATCTTTTTCTCTCAGTTTTCAAGTCAGCTGTATATTGTAATATATAACAACAAATTGCACAGTTCCGTGTTGTATAAATGAGGGGGAACAAGAGGTGCAGAGAAAGCCAAAAGACTGTCAAATGTCCTTGTCTTCTGCAGTGTGGGAAATTTACTTATTTTCTGAAACTTAGTGCTAGTGGGAAAACTTTGTGGGACATTAATATCTTGAACTTACTGCTTACTATCATGCAGCCGCTGAGTATGTTATGAGAGCCACTGCCATAGCCTTACGTGTGAGAATAGAAGTCGGCGCTAGGAGGACCCCGGTCACGCCCCCGCCGGCAGAAGGAGGATAAAGGACGACACCTTTGAAGGAGGGGGCGCGCTTCTCGATCCGGAGGGAGAAGAGAACGCTCGGAGCGCTGCGCATCATTTATTCAATTGTGGCTTAATACTGAACTTTTATTAAATTGTTAACTTTGACTGTTGGCCTCGTCTCCGTTATTGCGATCAACGAATGCGGGAGGGAACCAGGGAAAGGAGGCATCTTCCCTCAACACGACCCAGAAATGAAAAGAAGTTCAGCAGTGTATGCAATTGTCAAGCAACCAGAAGATCCCACAACTCGCCTCATTCATCTGTTGCCTGGTTCCTTGAGCTTAAAAATGTTCCTTTGCTCCTTTAGCCAAAAGAGAAAGGAACTTAAAGCCACTGAAAGTTACAAAGAAACTGCAGCAACAAATTATCTCAATCAGAAGCTTCGGTGTTTCAAAGCCACACTTGGAGGGAAGATCTTGACTACAGAAAGTTATGATCAGGCAGAAAAGGCAATAGTTTGTTTCGTTCAGAAACACAGATTTAAAAATTAAATTGCCTCACTGACACGTGGCTCAAACAACATTGCCAAGGACAGTGCACTCTAGGAGTTGGATCCTGTACTAGATGGTGGCCTTCTTGGAGTTGGAGGTCGTTTACATCGGTCAGCGTTACCATCAGAAAGCAAGCAGCCTGTTATCCTGGCAAAAGAGGTGCATGTGTCCCAGCTCATTTTACACCATGTTCATCGACAACTAAGACACGCAGGTAGAAACCACATGTTGCACAGGCTTCGACAGAAATATTGGATAATTGATGCCAACTCCACTGCTGCAAGAACGACAGTTACAGAATTCACAGTCTGCAGACGTTACAGAGGAAAACTTGGACAGCAGAAGATGGCAGACCTCCCTGAGGAAAGGATGTTGCCAGACAAGGCTCCTTTTACAGATGTTGGAGTGGATTATTTCGGCCCCCTGGAGGTCAAAAGAGGAAGAAGCCTTCACAAAAGGTATGGAGTGATTTTCACCTGCCTGACCAGTCGTGCTGTGCACCTGGTGGCACGTAGGCTGTGTCTCAATTCAGGTTCTGCACCCTTGAGGCCGAGTGTCCTCCGTCTGAAGGAAGCGTTCTTAGACTTCCCAGCCTAGAAGGACGGACCAAACCCCGCCTCCTCGGTAACCACACGGGACGGTCTAGCCTTCGGCGTATTTCCTTGTTTCGTCACCGCCGTTCCCTCCGGCTGGCCAACCCCGGAAGTGACGTTTTTATAGCATCAAGCTAACCATTGGTTCGCCATCTAACGATGCCGTTGGATGATCAAATAAATAAAATCCTAGGTTAAAAACTGGATACTTTATGTGAAACTTCAATATTTAGATTTATATGTCGTGTCTTTGCCAGTACATGCCGCTAATTTCAGCTGACTTCCCAGGATCCCACGATGCTTTGCAGCAGCACGCAAAGCATCATGGGATACCCAAGTGCGCGAAGGATAGTAGCGGTGTATCCTTGGAATCGGCCAAAACTAGTGCGTATTTCCGAGGGTGCATTTTCAGCGTCCTAAGCACCCTCGGGAATTGGGACAAGCCTTGGCGCAGTGCTATGACGCAACTTCCTTCCAAAATGCGCACTTCGAGGGCGCAGACCCTGAATTGAGACACGGCAAAACTCTGTATACAAACTCTTGCATTGCATTAATGCCATCCGCAGATTTATTTGCAGAAGATTTCCTGTGTCAACTTTGAGGTCCGATAATGGCACCAATTTCGCTGGAGCCAAAAAAGAGTTGAAACAAAATCTTGTGGAGTTGAATAATGAAAAAATCCAAGGTGTTTTAATTCAAGATGGGATTAAATGGAGTTTTAATACACCAACAGCCTCACATCAAGGTGGCATTTGGGAGCGTTTCATTCATTCAGTAAAACGCAAACTCTCTTCTCAATAAGTGGACAAAACACAAATCGTGTTCCAACCTGCATCTCCACTCTTCTGTTTGGCTTTTGTTTTCTCATGGTTTCAAGTTACACTTTTAAAACCAAAGTCTGCCAAATGAAACTGACTATCATGCCCTCAAATCAGTCAACCAGCGTGTCTAGGACAAGTCATCACCCCACACACCTAGAAAATGCAGGCTGCGGCTGATAAACCAGTCAGTCAAAGTAAAGTTTCATTAATTCTTGATTTATACTTTTGGTAGTGCCAGTTGAGTAAGCTCTGTTTACAGATATCTGTTAGTTTGGGTGTGTCACTTTGAAAGAATAAAAGCGGGTGTCTTTACTTGGAAGTTGTGCGCAGAAATCTCACAACCTTTTCCAAGATTGCAAGGCTGCAAGACGGAGAGAAAGTAAGTTTCATTCCATTAGTTTATTATCTTACTTTTTTAAAAAGTGTTGCGTTCATCTGCATGTGACACATTTCTGACGTTTTTAAGTATGCTATGTCTATGGATTTTAAGATATTAAACTCTATACATAATTTATTTGTGGTTTCATGATTGATTTATTATTCTAATAACTTATTTCTGTAGTTTATTCTAAGGTTGTAATAATACAATCTAGAGCAGGGGTCGGCAACCTTTTGTTTACGTTTCTGAGTAAATGCACATATTTTTGAAGATGGCTTTGTGTAATCTCTCTTTTTTTTCAAATGCTTTTCTTAACACGCTCGGATTTTGTTTATTTTTTAAGTCCTCAACTTGTAAACGGGGCCATAAAATTTCTAAAATGTATTTCCACATTATTAGTTGCCCCCCACCCCCACCCTAAGGGGAGCTACTACAGAGGTGCAGAAGAGCCACATGTGGCGGCAATCACCGCTTCTCCTGCAGCCTGCCTTTCAATGTAAACGCCCACTCAGTCACCCTCTCTTCGCGAGAACTCACAGAAGATGATTCATGGCACATGCATTATTTATCTTTCTCGATCAGAAAGGAATTAGATTACATAAAAACTATACTTTGACACTACTTGAGTGTTTGAGTGTGACCTCAGAAACGTGTAGGTTATAGCAGTGGTTCTCAAAGACTAGTGTAGCACGAGGTAATGTCAAATTTCACTTAATTGGTCTAAACAAGCAATAATAACGTTGTATTTTTCAGTGACTGCGCTTTGAAATGAACGTGAGCCTGTATTACCTGATATTGTCATTATCAGGCTAAAAAGTGTCATTTTATCATATTTTTGGTTAGTGGTGCCAGAGGATTTTTTTGTTCAATGTAAAAAATGTGCCATGGCTCAAAAAAGGCTGAAAAACACACTGTCAAATAAAAGTTTGGTTTAACTACCCAGAGAACGCTTCTTTTATACATACATACATTTAGCAAGGGTCCTGCCCTCACCCTTCCCTCATCTTGCACCACCATGTTTGTGAGGCAGCCCGGTGAGGACAATCCAGTCTGACTGAGGTGATTGCAACCATTCCCAGCTGTCAATGAGCCATGGTGGATGGACCAAGCAAGCCATTGGTACTCACACTGACAAATATAGTCAACTTTGAGGAACAAATTCATCTCACGTGCACGTCTTTCGTAGTTGTGAAGAGCCCACAGAGCCAGGGGGAGACTGCACAAACCTCACGCAGAAAGGCCCCCATATCCCAGGGATCAAATACACAAGCCAGTCTAAACAGCTGCATAGAAACTGAGAGAAAATAAATATATGTTAAGAGGGTTGAGTGTCTTGAATTGTGTCATGTGAGAACCAATCAACTTGTACTTGTTCAACGCTAAATCACATCCAAAGACGTCTCAAAGTGCTTTGTACAATCAGAGAAAAGGGAACCAACTGGGCCCCCAGAGCAAGCAAAGTGCGACAGAGGCCAGGAAAAACTCCCCTGTGGGAAGAAACTTAGAGCAGATCCAGACTCCAGAGGGCCGTCATCTGCCTATGACCAATGTTAAACATAGATGTGTTTCTTTTATGGGAGTTACATTTTGGAATGGGCTCAGTGATGATTTGAAAATGTCGAATTTTTTTTTTTTTTTTTTAATATTAAAGGTCAAAATATTTCATGATTATAAGGATAAGCAATTGACTTGGGAATAATTGAAGAGGAATAATACAAAGCATATTTTGTTTTGTTTTGTGTCTTTTTCTTGTTGTCTCTGTATTACTAATATTCTGGGTAATATTATGGACTCTACAGATTGGGCAAAAATAAGTCTCGGCTACTGGCAACCTACTTCCTTTTTTGGTTTACAGAGTTGTTTTATTTTTGTTGTGAGCATATATGTTGTGCAAATTCATCATGTTGTTGACCAGGTTACATTTCATAAATGTGCTATAAAACACTTATTTATCATCGGCATTTTTTCATAACATGTTAATATCTTGTTTCTCTGTTTTATTCCATCTTTATTTGCACTTCTTTTCATTCAATATTTTTACTTCTCTTTGCACTATTTTTTGTTGCTGTAATGATGCAAATTTCCCCGATGTAGGATTAATAAAGGCGCTCTATTCTATTCTATTCTATTCTATTCTACTTTTGTCCGTGGAGTGCATTTCAATCCTCTGCCCTTATTTCTTTATTCAGAGACACAATGGCAACACTGTCCCCTCTTTCCAAGGCCAACACAGCCTTCGCTCTGGACTTGTTGACAAAGCTGAGTGACGAGGACAAGACCAAGAATGTCTTCTTCTCCCCCTTCAGCATCTCGTCGGCCCTGACGATGGCGCTGCTGGGGGCCCGAGGCAACACGGCTCAACAGATGTCAGAGGTAACCCAGTCGCACACACTTGGGCTCAAGACAAGTTGTCTTTGGGTGAAGTTAGTGACTTGGTGAGTTGGTTAAGGACATGTGCCCTCAGCAATATACTGGCCTGCACAATCTCCATGCGGCACATCACCCGTTTTTATGCACCACACACCAAAAAAGGTGAGATAGATAGATTGATATATAGTGTATGCACTGTATATCTGCTGTATATCGAGCACTCAGGGGTTTCCCTTGACAACGTTGTGGCAAAAGTAGGAAGCATCAGCAATGTCATTGAAATGCATTGATTCTGTGTTGTTTCTGGACTTTTCCTCCACTAACTTCGTACAGAGGTAACACAAGTTTTCAAGTCTTGGTTTGCAAGACTTGATTTAAGATTTTTGCAAACTCCATGCCAAACTTCCAGAGGTAACACAAAACCAACCTGGGGCACAAGCGATGAACTTAAGATGGAAGCTATTCCGATAAACTGGACCATGACCATGGAGGAGGAGGCTTGGCGTTTCATTTGAATATGGAATAAAACAAAAATGCAACACTCTCACGTCCTGTTAACTAAAGGTTAAGTGCACCTGGCCAGTTCTCAGTTCAATGTGCTGGTACAGGAAACACTGATCCTGCCAAGTGCTACTTGGAGCTTGGGTCGACACAGGTGTAACATGATAGCAATTTGTGTGCAAGTCTTGAACGTTGCATGACAGCTTGCTTGTAAACCAACAATTTTCAAGGAAAATTCATGGAGAAACGAGGTCCTCATGCTTAGACAGCAACCTAGCTAAAGTTTGATCAGTCAATTGACAGTTTTAATGCATTTCTGTAACAGTTGCCTTCTCTCTTCACAGGGGTTAAAAGCTAAAGATAGTCCAGATGATGTTAGCGCTGGCTTTAAGAAACTACTGAGTGAGCTGAACAAGCCAGGGGCTCCGTATGCTCTCAGTGTTGCCAACCGACTGTACGGGGAGCAGTCTTTCCATTTCCTGAAGGTGTGTGTGGTATAAGCACGCATACAAGTGTGTGAATATATATATATATATATATATACATATATATATATATATGTATATATATATATATATATATGTGTGTGTGTGTGTATATACACACACACACACACACATATGTACATATATATGTATACATATGTATGTATATCTGAGTGTATGTATATATATACATGTATATATGTATATATATATATATATATATATATATATGTATATATATATATACATATATATATATATATGTATATGTATATATATGTATATATACATATATATATGTATATATATATATATATATATATATATACATACACTCAGATATTCATACATATGTATACATATATATGTACATATGTGTGTGTGTGTGTGTGTATATATATATATACATGTATAATATATATTTACATTAGGGCTGGGCAAGTTAACGCGTTATTATCTTAACTCATTTATTTATAAACGCGGACAATTACTTTAACCCGCATTAACGCATGTTGCTCACGTGCTGTAGGAGCTGTCAGTAGGGATGGGCTATATATCGCCCATCCCTAGCCGTGAGCTTCTACTGTTCATATTTGTGAGTGCACTTCTTTAACACCTGGGAAGGGTGTGTGTGTCACTGTGGGTTGTAGCCACAACACTATTTAATGACATTCACCTGTGGGCCTCGGATGCCTTGGTGTGGTGGGGTGAGCGTCGGAGGTCATTGTGATAAAGAATAAAATAAATAAAAAAAATAAAAAAGAACCTCGAAGCAAGACTGGAATTATTTTAGCATGCGCGTCAACAATTAATCCTTCGTTAACCCACCGCGGCTTATTTATTTATTGATCGCCAGTTAGCCGCAATACGTGCTTTTATTTTGTAAAAGTGTGTTGCTGGCTGCTGCAGAACCAGAAAAGGAATGACTTCGTTAAAATAAAAGTGCACTATACACTTCTTTTAACTTCATTATTGGATTTTGCGTATACAGTGCGATTAATCATTATTAATCAGGGAAATCATGCAATTAATTACGATTAAAATTTTTAATCGTTGCCCAGCCCTAATGTATATATATATATATATATATATATATATATATATGTATATGTATATATATATATATATATATATATACATATATACACACATACACACACACACATTAAAGTATGTATACTGTATATATACATGCACAAACACATATATACGTATATAAATAAACATTATATATACATTTATATTTATATACATATGAATATACATGTCAAGTCAAAGGTGATTGCATTGAATTAACGGTTAAATCACCCATCCTAAGTAAGTCAGTCAGGAATATCCACTCCTTGAAAGTAACTTATTGGTTTTTCAGGAGTACCTGGAAAGCATCAGCAAGTACTACGGTGAGCTGGAGTCTGTGAATTTCAAGAGCGAATTTGAAGCAGCAAGACTGAACATCAACAACTGGGTGGAGGAACAAACTCAAGGTGTTTTTTTTCTAGAAATGTATCAAATGTTTTCCTTAATTTGTGAAACATCACAACTCATCCATGTCCATGCTATCTTTCAGGAAAAATAAAGGATTTGCTGGCTAATGGTGTGTTGGATAGCACGACCAAGCTGGTGCTGGTTAATGCCATTTACTTCAAAGGCACCTGGGAGAAGATATTTAAGGAGAGCAACACTTGCGAGGCCAAGTTCAGAATCAACAAGGTAACACCGATCAGTGAAGTGACATCTGCATATATATATGTAGGGAAAGGTGGTGGACAAATTCCAGTTTTCAATCTCAGGAATGGCTATCCCATCCATCACGGAGCAACCTGTCAAGAGCTTGGGGAAGCTCTTTGACGCTACCTTGAAAGACTCTGCTGCCATCCAGAAGTCTACCGAAGAGCTAGGAGGGTGGCTCACAAAGGTGGACAAGTCCGGCCTGCCTGGCAGATTCAAAGCTTGGATCTACCAGCATTCCATCTTGCCCAGAGTCTTGTGGCCTCTCCTTGTGTATCCAGTCCCAATAACAACGGTGGAATCGCTTGAAAGGAAGATCAGCAGCTTTCTGCGGAGATGGCTGGGTCTCCCTCGCAGCCTCAACAGCGCTGCCCTGTATGGGTCAAGCAACACCTTGCAGCTACCATTCAGTGGGCTTACTGAAGAATTTAAGGTGGCACTTACAAGAGAAGCCCTACAGTACAGGGATTCCAAAGACTGCAAGGTCTCATCAGCTGGGATCGAAGTGAGGACAGGAAGGAAGTAGAAGGCAGCCAAGGCAGTGGAGGTGGAGTCCTGCCTAAGGCAAAAGGCACTGGTGGGGGTCGTGGCGATCGGAAGAGCAGGCTTGGGATACTTTCCAAAGACCCAAGTCAGCCAGGCCCTGGGCAGAGACAGACACCAGCTACTCAAGGAAGAGGTCCGAGCAGGCCTGGAAGAAGAGCGAGTGGGCAGAGCAGTGGGACTCCGGCAGCAGGGAGAATGGACTAGGTGGGAGGGCACGTTGCAGCGTAAAGTCACCTGGTCTAACATCATGCACGCAGACTTCCACTGCGTCCGGTTCCTGGTGCAGGCAGTGTACGATGCCCTCCCTAGCCCAGCAAACCTCCATGTGTGGGGAAAGAGTGAGACACCTTCATGCCCCCTTTGCTCTGGAAGAGGCTCCTTAGAACATCTCCTCAGCAGCTGCCCAAAGGCCCTGGCCGATGGTCGCTACCGTTGGCGTCATGATCAGGTGCTCAAGGCAGTGGCTGAGACTATAGCCTCAGCCATCAGCAGCTGCAACAACATCGCGCTCCGAAGAAGGCAATCCCCTTCATCAAAGCAGGAGAGAGACCCTGGGCAGGTCCACCGAAAACAACAGGCCTCCTCCACACAGCTTCTGATTGGCACCTGCTCGTCGACCTGGGAAAACAGCTGAGGTTCCCCAAGCACATAGCTGCAACATCGCTCCGGCCAGACATGATCATCACCTCTGAGGCTTCGAAACGCCTGATCATGCTGGAGCTTACAGTTCCCTGGGAAGAAAGGATCGAAGAAGCCAACGATAGGAAACAATCTAAGTACCAGGAACTAGTGGAGGAGTGCCGGGGCAGGGGCTGGAGGACATTCTATGAGCCCATAGAGGTTGGCTGCAGAGGCTTTGCAGGACGCTATCTCTGCAAAGCACTCAGCCGTTTGGGTGTTTCAGGGGCGGCCAAGAAGAGAGCCATCCAGTCCGCAAGTGAAGCTGCAGAGAAAGCCACAAGGTGGTTGTGGCTGAAAAGGGCAGATCCGTGGGTTGCTACTGGGACGCAAGTCGGGACTTGATCACCCAGGCTGGGTCGCCTGGTGGGAGGGTATCTGATGTTCAAAGACCCGAAATACCCGATGAGCCCAGGAATCACATCACTGATGATACGGTCCCAGTGCATCCATGAGATGTTTCTTTAAAGATATATGTATATATATATATATGTATATATATATATATATATATATATATATATATATATATATATATATATATATATATGTATATATGTAGATATATTGTCATAACCCGGCTCACAATATGTATATATATATATATATATATATGTGTGTGTGTGTGTGTGTGTGTGTAGAAAGAGAGAGAAGAGAGAAATAGTTCTTTTTTTTCATTTCTTGATGAACTGGCAGCGGATAGGTGATCGGCCCAGATGAGCTAAAGGCAATCAGATGGACCAGTGACAGGTGTGTCAAGGGAGCAGGGGTAGTCCCTCCCAGGCCAGCTGCCAGACAGGGGAGACAGAAGACAACATGAAGGGTGGAGGGGAAATAGGAAAAACAACTGCAGATCCCAACCGATACCCTTCAAACGCTGCAGTTTAAACCCTGCGATAAACATCACTGCAAAAGGTGATTTCACATAGTTCCTTCATGTTAACATATTTTTGTATTTCCTCCTTGGAGAATGACAAGAAGCTGGTGAAGATGATGTTCCAGGAGGATAAATTTCCCTTCACCTTCATTCCTCAAGTCAACTGCCAGGTCCTAACAATTTCTTGCTATTTACGAGCCGCCAGAAATATCGATTTCTGATCAGAAAAAAAAGGAATTACAACAATCATGCTTGAAATGCTCCCTTGAACAGATCCTGGAGTTGCCTTACAAAGGAAAAGATCTTAGCATGTTCATCTTTTTACCTCAAGAAGTAGCGGACGGTACTACAGGCCTAGAGAAGGTGGGACAGAAGCTTCGACATACATTTGAAAAAAACAAAAAAAATAATGAGACATTCAGAAAAGTGATAAAGTCATTCAAATATTCAAATCAACCACCAGCTGGAGAAGGAGCTGACCTATGAGAACTTCGTGGAGTGGACTCAACCGACCAGGATGGACGTTGTCGAGGTCCAGGTGAAGATGCCAAGGTTCAAGATGGAGGAGGAGTACGGACTGAAAGAAGTCCTGGTCAGCATGGGGATGGTCGATGCCTTCAGTGCCTCACTGAGCGACTTCACTGGTAGGACACTTGACTTGTTCCAAACTTGAAACAAATCTTATTCTTACTTGTATGAATGTGATTTTTATTTTTGTTCTATATCAGTGGTGTTTGACTGGTGGGCCCACAATGGGTGTGACAGGGGGGCTGGAGCAGGAGCAGATGGATGGAGTGTTTTGGTGACCCACCTCAAATATATCATGAGATATGTAGAAAACATAAAAGGTGGGACAGAAGCTTCGACACACATTTAAAAAAAAAATAAATAATGAGACAATTTCAATTGACATTTTCAATGTCAATTGAAAATTAACCAGAACAAAGTTACAACAAAATCAGTGTCTTTGAAGCCCCACGGTATTTAGCTCTTTATTGAAATGACTCTGAAAACACTGAAAAACAGATGAAATACAGCTTTTATTTGATGACTTATACGATATGTATATATATATATATATGTCTATATATATATATATATATATATATATATATGTATATATATATACACATGTAGAGAGAGAGAGAGAGAGTGCGAGAGAGAGAGAGAGAGATGTGTGTGTATCTACACATATACTGTAGATATATAAAGAGGAAAAGGCCAAGTGAGGAGAAATAAGAACCCACAACTTGTATGAAAAAATAAGCACCTGTGGCAACCAGAAAACTAGGTCCGACAAGGCCACCCCAGGAATTGCACCTGGAGAATTAAGTTGACCTCTGCTAGATTAATTACAAAACAAAGGGAGGCACACAAGTTTATTTTTTTTTTTACCAACGAAGCTTAGAGACGTGGTTCCATGCAACAACAAAAAAAATCTTTATTACAGCACTCAAATCATTTCACGATAAAATATACCATAGGGGAACAAGGGAAGAATATTCAACATAAAACCAATTAACAGACAATCACATCAATTTGACAATAACAACAGCAACAATAAACATGACAACCATAAGCAAAAAAAAAAAAAAAATGAAATAAAATAAATCCCTCAATCCCACAGTTCAGAATAAAAGAGAAACTAAACCTGGCTAACACGGGTGCCTCTGAGAGGTAGCTATGCCCAAACGACCCAACGTGGACAGCGGCTGCAGCGCCCGAGCGTGCCACAGCAGGAGGAAGCGGAGGGGGCAGCACAGTCACACCGATCCCAGCGTCCACCACAAAGCCTTCCATGTAGTTGGACCGTATGCGAGGTTTCAGAGCGATTTCAGCCTCGCAAAGCAGCACCCCTGCCGGCCCTATAATGCCACACAACGTTTAACAAATAATACCAGGAGTCCTACTACTAACTTTATCTCAAAGCACAGTCACTCCATAATGACATGGTTGTTTTTTTGGTCAGACCATTTAAGTGAATTTGGATCGTTGTGTGTCGCAGCACAGTGGTTGAGACTCACTGGTTTAGATTATAATGCAACACATTTGTCAAATATATCTCCCTTTTTGCCTCCTCTCTGACAGGCATGTCTCCAGTCCACGGCCTGTTTATTTCAAATGTGGTCCACAAGGCAATTGTCGAGGTCAATGAGAAGGGAACAGAAGCTGCTGCTGCAACTGGTGTGATCATCAAACAACAGATGTACATACCTCCAAAAAAGTTCACTGCAGACCACCCCTTCCTGTTGTTCATTCAACACAACCCCTCCAGGAGCATTCTCTTTGCTGGCAGATGCTGCAACCCAGAGTGAGATCTGCAGCTCTGTGGGTGATTTTAATCTGTACGCTACGCCTCTTTCAGCATTGTTTTTTTTTGTTTGTTTGTTTGTTTTTTCCTTAGCGGCAGCCGGTCATTTTTTTCGCGAAATAAATACGAAACGATAGAACAAATAAAAAAAATGCTTTGAAGGCTTGTGAACGAGCCGAGGACGTGCAGACAACGCAGCGTTTGTTTACAACACAGGCAGAAGTACAGCTTCTTCTTCTTCCACTACTCTTTCCAGAAAATGAGCAACTCCGCGCATGCCCAAATGATTCATTCTGAATAAACACTTTTCTGGCAAACAACAATAAAGACATGAATTGCCCTGATTGAAAACTCATTTACTGATGCTTGACTCAATAAACTCAGTGTGTGTGCGCGTGTGTTTGTGTATATATGTATACTTTATTAGCTTAATAATAAGTGATAGGGCTTGCTGTCTTAGTCTAATAATTTTAATCAACGTTGGATAACATTGTACTCATGGGCGTGGTAGTGGGGGGGAAAATGGACCTGAGTACCCAGGGCCCCAGCAGGGAGAGGGGCCCATGAAAATCCAGAATTTCTTTTTGTGTGTGTGTGTGTGAGGTTTTTGTTTCAAATGAATTGGGCCCTTCAATTAATTGGTGTTATAAATTATTTCAAATGTATTGATAACATCAACTGAGAGAATGAACAGTCCTCCAACCATTTTGGACATTCTGGGACCGTCGACAGCATCAGTGAGCCCAGATTGAATGACTACTTGAGTGCGAGACATCATGCTGCCCAAAAAACACAAGTTGGGGTGCCAAAAGAGGAAAGAAGAGTTGTTGGTATATATATATATGTATATATATATATATATGTATATATATATATATATATATATATATATATATATATATATATATATATATATATACATATATATATATATATATATATATATATATATATATATATATATATACGTATATGTATATATATATATATATATACATATATATATATATATATATATATATATATATATATTAGAGCTGTCAGTCGATTAAAAAAAAATTTATCCGATTAATCGCATGGTTTTCCATAGTTAACTCACGATTAATCGCAATTCTTTTCCCATTTTTTTTTAAATAATCATATCAACATGGGAGTAGGCAAATACTTGCTTTCTGCAAATGCAGCATGTTTATTCGTGTTGGAGCAATGACAAGTACTACTAACAAAACAAAAGATGCACAGGTTTGTGTCATTCAGTTGTGTGTGTGTGTGTGTGTGTATTTGTTTAATCTCTCTCGCACTCTGATACAATGTACTGACAAATATAACATACAAATATGAAATTAGTTTATTTTGAAAATTCACCGGATTTTCTTGTTTGTTTTTTGTTTTTTTGAGCGACTTCCTCCACAATTGACGAGGATCGCTCGCGGCTCGCGCACAAAATAGAGCAGGCGCCGAAACGACAACTGCATGGCGCGAGCCGCACGCCTGTTCGCGTCTAGTGTGAACCACCACATTGATTAACGTGGGCGCTGAATGGAAGCCCTCGGCACTTCGCTTCCACGTCCAGTGAACTGACGTTAAATGCATGGCACGATCCGCGAGGGAAGCCACACGCCTGTTCGCGCCTGGTTTGAACTACATTGATTAACATGGTAGCCGAATGGAAGCGCTCGTTACAGTAAATGCATATCACTTTTGTCCTCTCAAGACTGCCATCTGGCACTGCGGTCAAGCCAGCCAACAGTTCGGCAAAAGCGTTCGAGCGAGCAGACACTCGCTTTCTGCTTATAATAATAATAATAAACTTTTATTTGTACAGCGCTAAATCACAACCATAGGCGTCTCAAAGCTCTTTATACAATCAGAGAGAACCAACCGGGCCCCCGGAGCAAGCAAGATGCGACAGTGGCTGGGAAAAACTCCCCTGTGGGAAGAAACCTAGGGCAGAACCAGACTCCAGAGGGCCATCATCTGCCTATGAGTAGTTGGGGTGAAGTAGAAAGATAGAGGAGAGACAGAGAAAGAGAGAAAGGAGCAGAGTGAGCCAGGGTGGCAGACAGGACAGAGTGAAAAACAGATACACCAACCAGGCAAAACGGATATAAACACAAAGAATAGGAAATAATTCAAGGCTGCTGTCCATGTGAAGTGTAAGTGTCCATGCTTTGGAAGGCAAGAGCCTAGCTCGATGGACAATCTGCTGATAGGACAAGTCCAGGTCTTAAGCGTGGTGGTGGGATGAAGCGATGACAGCAAGACCCCCAGGACAGCACAATCCAGCTCCTGGCGCAGTGGTCATCACCTGCCGGGGACACAGAGACTGCGGCAGTATCATGCATATCGAGCATACTGTACAAAGTATAATGAGAGCTTGGACAGAGTGGATAGAGTATAAGATTGATTGGGTGAGGAGAGTGATAAAGGCTCCGCCTGCACAGAGCAACGATCCCTGTAACGGGAGCGAAAGATCTCCCTCCATGGCGTAAGCCTACAGCAGCTTAACTGACAGTGGATGGAGTCTAACTATAAGCTTTAAGAAAAAGGAAAGTCTTAAGTCTACTCCTAAATAAACTAACTGTGTCTGCCCCCCTCACCGAGGCTGGAAGATGGTTCCAAAATAGAGGTGCCAGGAAACTGAAACACCTACCTCCTGATCTAACTCTAGAAATTTTTGGGATAACTAAAAGACCTGAATCCTCAGAGCGAAGGGCTCTTGGAGGATGATAAAGTTCAATGAGTTCCCTAATATAAGAAGGAGCCTGAGAATGAAGAGCTTTGTAAGTTAAAACTAGAATCTTAAATTCAATTCTAAATTTGACAGGCAGCCAATGCAAGGAAGCTAAAATTGGAGTAATATGCTGCCTCCTTCTAGTTCCGGTTAACAATCGTGCCGCAGAGTTTTGGATTAACTGTAATGTCCTAAGGGATGAATTTGGGCATCCTGCTAGTACCGAGTTACAGTAATCTAGCCTAGACGTTGTGGTGAATTCTTCTGGTGGATTCAGGTGATGTAGATGTTGAAGGAGTCTTCACTGACACAGACTTAGTTGGATAAAAACTGGTTTATTTCAAAGAAGTCAAGAGTCAGACAGGCACCATGGAAAGCCTGTGGAGGTCTCTGGGCCAGATGTGAGCAACTCCAATGATGCTTTGTTCGCATCACCTTTTATGCCTCCCAACAAGAAGAGGAGGAAGATCCAGGATATGGGGGGGATGTATGCATTCATAGTTACACCCCTAATGACCATCTGGTTTCAATCAAATAACAGTGGTAATAACAAAAACCATACATGGACAATAATTCCCCTTTTTGGGAGGAAGGCAGCAGCGGGTTCAGATTGAGTTCACATTCTGCCATATATCAAATGGTGTCATATGCATAGGAAGGCAGCAGCAGTTTCAGATACTACATATTTCCCCCCTTCGAGACTTCATAAAGTCTGGAAACAAACAGAAGATACCCACACATGATATATGTATAGCAAAGGATGTAAGTACAAATACAAAGTACAAACTTGATGAGGTAATTGTCACCTCATATATCATAATGATTATGAGCAACACTGTAAATTTGTAGAGTGTGAGAGCGAAAAACCTATCGGACAGCTATCTTTCAATCAAAGCCATCAAAACCTTCTAGATAGGAAAATTCTCTCACGGCCCCTCTGTCCTAGGCGACCACCTTACGGCCCTCCAAATCAATTCTGTAGAGAAAACCGCATTCAGGGAAAAGTTTGGCAAACACACACATGAGAAACTCAAAAACAAAATCAAAAACATCCAGGGCTTGGCTGGTCATCCCATCGGACCTACACCGTGGACCTTTCCCTGCCTAACACCCCTGTCCCTGTTCACCAAAACAAAGAAAAAGAGATTGAGTTCCCATAAGCATCTGCCTACTGATAAAATCCCCCAAATAACTTTATTCTCAAAAAAATAAATGTTGTGTTGCAATTCAGATTAATTCGGTTAATACAAATAAACACAGTGGTTAATACACAGTGGTTTCGTCGAGTTCTGTTGTTCACAGTCCCCTGATGCAGGATCTTCACATGTTCTGCATCCTCATTCAGGGTCCTCCAGTGTTCATCAGCTTATTTGAGTTTCTGAGTCCATTCTGAACATAGTTGACACCCCCACGTAGGCTCCCCAACTATTGTCCTGAAACAGAGAAAATATCTGCCAGTATCTTTTGTATACAGAACATCACAAATGTACTTCCATTACAAGAGATACATCAAACATCAAACATGAGTACACATACTATTTCCCCCCTTGGGCACTCGCCCACAAGGAAGAGAATAGAAACACAAAGTCATAAGTATCGTTGGCACAAAAACATGTAGGAACTCTCCCAGTTTTCACCCCAATAGAATCAGGTACCGCTGCTAAAAGATCATCCTGTTGATCCAATAGATTAATGTATGGCAGCCCTCTGTAAGGATCGCAAATACCGGTGTTCTCATCCATCGACACATTTCTCGATCTCAGGTCCATACCCCTTTGGAGATGGAAAAGCCAGGTCAACAAAGAAAATTGACACTCGTAAGGCAACGGCTCTGCTATTGCCTCTAGAATGGAAGGCCAAGTGCTTGGTGAAGGCACTCTTACGATGCATGGGCCCTTTCACGGATGCTTGTGATCTTACTGCATGAGTCAGCTGTTGAAACCACAAATTTTTCGCCGCGAATAGATCCGAAATCTCCAAGACAGATGAATCGAATCCAAACGCTGTCCATCTGTGATTACGTCTCGCCTTGGCACGCGAAGTTTTGTGTTTGTGATCACGTCCCGCCTTGGCACGCGAAGTTTTGTGTCGCCCTTCTGAATCCCGTAAGGCTACTCCCAGGTCAATTTGCTTCGGAATAGATTCGGTCGTAACAACTGTAGTTGTCACAGTCGTAGGTTGAACCACACTGTCATCTTTTGGAGACAGAGTCGTCTCCGCCCGTCGCGTTGTCATCGTCGGAATAGTAACAGCTTGTAACGTGACATGAGTACTTAAAGATGTAGTCAACAGCGTCATAGTCTGCTGAGTAGTAATTAGTGAAGTTGTGGTCTGTAAAGTTGAACATTGGTTTGATTGGATTGCATCGATGACACCTGACCAGGTTGACCTGTCATGACCACTGCTTGTGTTTTCTCTTTGCGTTTATTATCGCCTAGCAGCAACTGATTGAGTTTTCTGAGAGTCTCCTGCTCTTGAGTTTTCAGGTCAGACTCCTTCTTACGAAAAAGTTCAACTTGATGGGCAATGTGATCAATGTACACACTTTTGACCATGCCGCCGAGACCAACCACCTCTGCTAATTTACTGCGTACTGCCAGTGGCAGTCCCTGTTGGATTTTAGTCCGCACAATAGATTGTTCCATTTGATTAGCGTCGGGGTCATTGCCGGTAACGTTTCTCCAAGATTGGAGAGCTCTTGGCACATAAGCTCTGGGATTCTCATGATCTCCCAACGGCTCTATTAGAATGTTATCAGGGTGTACGTTTGTTGGGAATGCATCACGCAACGCACTCCAAAATTGACCTCTATATGCAGCAAATAATTCAGCATCATTTACCACTGTACCTATGAAGCGAAGCATCCTAGCCTTCTGCAAAAGTTCCTCCATAGCAGGGACACCAATGAGACTAGCTAGATAGCTTGATGTCACCCACTGCAGACTGTGTGCCTACCATGAGCTCCTCTAATTTTGAAATCCAAGGATGTGCCCCATCCTGGAGAATCGGTAGCTTCTCCAATATGTCTGACATGTCCGAATTTTGCCAAGGTTTATATTCAAAGTTTTGTCCGCGAACGACCACTGGGCACATTTTAGCAGATGCTTCTATTTTTCTTGAACGCAAGGCATAGCCTGATTGTTCCCTATGGAAAGATTTTTCTATTGACTCTAAGTCTCTCAATTGCCTTTCCAGTTTTCTACAGACCTCTGGAGTTTTGGCCTCACAGATGTCTGAACGACATTGCACTATTTTCTTTTCAAGTGTCCTGAGTGTGTGATCAAAGTCGGGATCATCTTCACTGTCAGATTCTGAACTCTCATCAGAGGGATCTCGATTTATTTTCTTCGCTTTCCAGAGTTTAGATCCTAGTTTTTCCGCTCTGGCCAGCATCTTTTTAATGGCAGGATCGTAGCCACCAATGGCCTCTCCCGAGTCACTGTCACTATTATCCAGCTCCAACTTTCTCATTTTACCCTCTAGCTTCCCCACTGCTGTATTTTTAGTTTTCGTGGAAGGATACATTTTCACCGTTGTTTTTGCTTTCCCCGTCTCGAGTATTTCGTCCCGGTCATCTTTAATACTGTAATTACCTTTTTGCTTGATTACTGGAAGCTGTGGATAAATGTCAGCGTACTCCGCTTCCTGATAAGATGGCGGATTTTTCACAGGAGCAGTATGCGAGAAAGGAGTATTGATTTTTTCCAGTAGTGTCGCTGTTGACTCTGTGGCTTTGGCGATTACTTCCATAGCCACTTTATCTTTCCCTTCAGCCGCAGCTCTCAACTTTTGTCCCTCATCCTCAAAAAGCTGCAACATTGCGAGTTCAATTTGTCTCTTCTCAGCACGTGATCTACCTTTTTTACCTTTCTTCTCTTTAGCTTTGTATGCGGTAATGAGCACGCTCATTGTTTTGATCACATCCGAATTGAAAGTACCTTCAACTGGCCAGGGTCTCTCAATATCTGGCCAACGCTTGTTCCACTTCTTAGAGGCTTCTGGTAAACCTTTAACAAGAGGATTATTTTTCTGCATCACCTCAAGTGGTGTTATGGGTTTAGCAACGACCTCCGTCATTTTCGTCTTTCGCGGGGTTTATCTACTGTAAAAAAAAGGAACTGAAAGGTTTCCGATATGGGCTCTCAATCTAAAAAAATAAACTCAGTTATGAATTCTAAAAAATTGACCCTTAATTTTCAAAAACAGAGATAACAAAGGTAAAGCAAGATGATATGCACCGAGCTAGAAAAAGACAAAAGATTCAAAAATGACCTGTAAAAAATCAGTGTATGCAAGAATAGTTCGGAATGTGTATAAACGTATTTTATGTCCTTCCGAACCTGTTCAAAAGAAGGCCACAAGAGAACAAGCGTAAATTCCAAACCATAAAAAATACATGTATATATAAATTTCACTCGTCTTAAATGCAAGACCTCTATGCCGTCACCAACAGGGCAACTCGTCCTCCTGTCTGCCTCCAAAGGATCCAGGTTCAGATGAATCACAAATACAGAAAAGGAAAAGAGAAAAAATTAGATAATAAATAAACTGGTGAAATTCTCTAAAGAAAACACAAAGCTTATTTACTTTTTATTATTAATTACTGAGTAATCATTATTTTAGTTTATAGAGTTATAAACAATTATTATCAAATTATAAACAGCCATCAACAAAAGTTAATAAACCGCTCTATTATAGCCAAACCGCTCTATCATATCAGACCTACTCCCCCCTTTTTTTTTTTTTTTTTTTATCTGAAAAACTGTGAGGAGGGGGTGAGGAAAAAGAATAACCCCCACTTGTAGGAGGAGCGAACAAGCCCCGCCCCTCGAGGCAGGGAAGAACTTCCAGTCCACACTTGACCACCGAAGGTGAAACACCCCACTCAGCTCCTTGGGAGCCAGGCACACCAACCCCTGACTGACCACACAAAGAAAGACCACGCCCTAGTCCAAAAAACCTCCAAGGCCAAAATAACCCAAAATGAACTAAAAGAAAATGCACACAATCCTTATGAGAAAAGAAAAAAACCCACAAAATCACCCAATCCTGAAACAAACAAAAAGAAAATTCTTTATTTCCACACGTTTCTTTATCTAGCCCCCCTTGCACGCACTCACAGCCAGCACATTCAACGCATATGTGTGTTGGTGCAACAGAAAGTCACTGATGAGGCTCCTCTCTTCACCACCTCAACAGAGACCTCCAAAAATGTTACCTAAGCAAAAAGTCCTCATTTGGGCTCATAGAAATTAACTTCAAGATATTCTAAAAAGTCCTCATTTGGGCTCATAGAAATTAACTTCAAAATATTCTAATAAACAATAAAACGTTCTAGCTGGGGCTCATAAGTTAACTAGGTGTTGAAAGACATATGTCCCTCTAAACACCTTATTTTCAGTCTATGCAAAAGTCCCCAGGAGGCTCATAAACTTAACAATGAGGGAATCAGCTCAACCTCTCCACATACACCACTATATTTCTAATATCAGCTCTAACACAGGTGATGTAAAACTTCAAACTTCCAACTTCTCCACACACAAAGAACATCAAGACAGACACACAGAGAACAAAAATCCCAGTCACTCCTCCTCTCATACACACACACACACACGCACATCCCCTCAAAAGAAAAACACAGACAACGGTACCCGACAGAAATAACACAATCACACACTCCTAACCGGCATATCAACTACGGCCGCAAAGAAAAAGACTACAGCATAAAAATTATGCAAACTAAATTTGTGCTACCTTGAAGTGTGGATATCAGATCAAACGGCATCAAACATCACTCGTCAGCATATGCCAGAGAGGTCATTTACAACCTGATATTTAACCCACAGTTCCAGCTGCCCGAAAGCTGCTGACCAGAATATCCCTAACGGACATCCAGGATTTCACGGCCACGTATGCTAGACGGCCTCCCAGAGGGCTTAGGTCAAATCCCGCGGCAGCTTGAGCGAACGTCCCAGACGCTCAAAACACGTGCACAAATAAAACACTTCACTAAACAGTGAACTTCTTGGGGGAGCCGTAAAATAACAAACTTCACTAAAGAGCGAACGTCCTGGAGGAGACTTAAAACAACAAACTTCACTAAAAAGCGAACATCCTGGCCACCAATCCAACCTACACGTCACTGAAAAGCGACTTTCCAGGGGAACTCCACCAAACCAACCTACACTTCGCACGCCGGCGACTTTCCAGGGGAACTAAAACAAAAATCTTCGCATATCAGCGAACTTCCCAAGGTATCCTAAAACATTTAAAATAATAAAAAAAGAATTTTGACAAAGGGTCCTACAACATCAACACCCAAATCCACACCAACCCAAATGATCTTTATACAGTGTGACCAGACGACAGCCAGCCAAAGGCCTAACTGAACCAGTTAGGCCTAACACTCCTAAGATAAAAGGAACATTGCGCATTATTACCTTTTGTCGACAAGGAGAAGCAGCCAGGCCAAGGAAGCAGATGGCGACAGCGTCAGCAGCCACAGCAGATCCTGTTCGTGACGCCAAATTTGTGGTGAATTCTTCTGGTGGATTCAGGTGATGTAGATGTTGAAGGAGTCTTCACTGACACAGACTTAGTTGGATGAAAACTGGTTTATTTCAAAGAAGTCAAGAGTCAGACAGGCACCATGGAAAGCCTGTGGAGGTCTCTGGGCCAGATGTGAGCAACTCCAATGATGCTTTGTTCGCATCACCTTTTATGCCTCCCAACAAGAAGAGGAGGAAGATCCAGGATATGGGGGGGATGTATGCATTCATAGTTACCCCCTAATGACCATCTGGTTTCAATCAAATAACAGTGGTAATAACAAAACCATACATGGACAATAATTCCCCTTTTTGGGAGGAAGGCAGCAGCGGGTTCAGATTGAGTTCACATTCTGCCATATATCAAATGGTGTCATATGCATAGGAAGGCAGCAGCAGTTTCAGATACTACAACGTAACAAAAGCATGGATTATTTTTTCCGCATCTTTGAAGGACAAAAAACTTTGAATTTTGGCAATGTTTCTTAAGTGGAAGAAAGCTGACCTCCCTACATTCTGTATATGAGAATTAAAGGTCAGGTCCTGATCAAAAGTGACTCCTAGGTTCCGCACAGTAGAACTGGGTGTCGTACCAAATAGACCACTTTGTCCATCAAAGACTCTGTCCCTACTCTCTCGCGATCCAAATATAATGACCTCAGTTTTGTCGGTATTAAGCAACAGGAAATTCTGTGTCATCCAAGTTCTGACATCACGAAGACAAGATTCCAATTTGGCCAACTGATGAGCCTTGTTTGCCTTAAAAGAAAAGTACAACTGTGTGTCATCTGCGTAAGAATGGAAACTGATGCTATGCTTTCTGATGATGTCACCAAGAGGTGACATGTAGATGTTGAAGAGGAGTGGCCCAAGTACAGATCCTTGCGGGACACCATGACTAACCCTCCTACGTTCTGACGAATGATTATGAACATGAACAAACTGAAAACGGTCAGACAAGTAAGATCCAAACCAGTCCAAGGCGCGATCCTTGATGCCGATAGTATCTTCTAATCTCCTAAGAAGAATGCTGTGGTCAACTGTATCAAATGCTGCACTGAGATCTAGGAGGACCAGAACAGAGAGAAGACCTTTGTCAGATGCACACAAGAGGTCATTACTTACCTTAAGCAATGCAGTTTCAGTGCTGTGACCAACTCTGAAGCCAGACTGAAAAGCCTCAAGTAGATTGTTGTCGTTCAAGAAGTCCACAAGCTGCCTAGCAACAACTTTTTCTAAGATCTTGGAGAGAAACGGAAGGTTTGAGATTGGCCTATAATTTGAAAGCACACTCAAGTCCAAATTGGGTTTTTTGATCAGAGGCTTAATTACAGCCACCTTGAAAGCATGAGGGACAAAACCTGTTGATAGAGAATGATTAATAATTCTAAGAATGACACAATGAAGCAATGGGGAAACCTCCTTGAGAAGCCTGGTTGGAATTGGGTCCAGAAGACTGGTGGTCGACTTAGCAGAGGAGACAAGAGAATCAAGTTCCGAGAGTCCAACTTGCTGAAAACTCCCGAAATACACACTGGGGTTGCCATGTTGAGAAAGATCTGCCATGTGACCTGTGGAAGACAAAGAAGACAAAGAAGACGAGGAATTCCCAATCTCAGTTCTGATACCTTCTACTTTTTGCTGGAAGAAGTTCAGGAAATCATTGCTTGACAGGCCAGTAGGGACGCATGGCTCAACACAATGATGGCTCCTCGTCAGCTTAGCAACTGTACTAAATAAAAACTTTGGGTTGTTCTTGTTAGAGTCAATAAGAGCAGAAAAGTAGGAAGTTCTACTGATACGCAGGGCCTTTTTATAGGACCTAAAGCAATCCTGCCAAGTCTTGAAGGATGAAGCTGAAGCTGTTTTTGACGAACGCCAAGTTCTCTCAAGCCTTCGCAAATTTTGTTTTAATTTGCGAGTAGAGGAAGTAAACCAAGGGGCTGATCGATCCTGCCTTTTCATACTTACCTTATAAGGGGCAAGATCATCCAATGTTGATTTCAGAATACAAGAAAAGCAATCTGTCAAGGAGTCTAGATCAAGATCAGTCAAGTGGGTGGGGGGAGAGGCCGGAAGCATGTCAAGAGGTACAAGGGCATCAAGCAGATCAGGAAGCCTCTCCTTAAATTCAGCAACAACAGAGTCCGAAATGTTTCTACTCATTATAGACCTTGCTTGGGGAATGTGATCCGCTACAATAAAGCCGAAAGTGATCAGAAAGTGGTCAGACAAAATGTCGTTTCGGGGAAAGATTGTCAGCTGCTCTACACCAAGTCCAAAAGTGAGCACAAGATCCAAAGTATGACTATGCTTATGAGTGGGTACATTCACAACTTGAAGGAAGCCTAAGGAGTCGAGGATAGATTTGAAATGAGAACTCACAATGTCGACATGAATATTAAAATCTCCAATCACTATGATCTTGTCTTTAGTCAATGCTAAAGTAGACAAAAACTCTGAAAATTCATCTAAGAAAGAAGAATATGGACCGGGGGGACGGTAGACAACAATGAATTCAACGGAATCCGCCTGCCTATCAGGTGACAACGAAATAGACATCGTTAAACTCTCAAATGAACTATAAATAGATTGAGCCTTGAGATTGACTAACAAATTGGAATTATAAATAGCTGCAACGCCACCTCCTCGACCACTATCACGAGCCTTATGAGTATTAATATCACTAGGAGGAGTGGCTTCATTAAGACTAAAATATTCATCTTGACGTAGCCATGTCTCTGTGAGGCCGAAAATATCAACACTATGTTCACTAATCAAATTATTAACTAAAACTGCCTTGGAATTTAGAGACCTAATGTTAAGAAGGCCACATTTCACCATTTTGTTTGTGGGAGACCCTGGAGCCACCTCCGACCGGGCCCCCTTATTTCTACAATCTATTCGAACTAGGTTACTATGATCTATTGGAGATTTGCACAGTATAAGAGGTTTGGAGGTGCGAGGGACCGACACAACTTCTATTGGAAAAGACTGGCAGGGCTTCGGGGACTTACTAACGGCAGGGGACGGCAGTGAGAGAAGCCCAGAGTAGCGTATAGGACTACAACTCTGTTGCCTGGTCTCCACCCTGGAGCGTCAGTGAGTGGAAGCTAAAATTTTAACTATATTGCTAGATAAGAGAGCTGCACCTTCCCGGGTGGGATGAATGCCATCCCTCCTAACAAGACCAGGCTTGCCCCAGAAAGGCTTCCAGTTATCTACAGTGCACACTCCTGATAGAAAACGATCGTCCCGCGTCTGCCACGTCAAAATGTTGAAAAGTTACGCCCGGTTCACACTGGACGTGGAAGCGCCGCGAAGCGCCGAGCGCTTCCATTCAGCGCCCATGTTAATCAATCAGTGCGTTTACATGCAGAGCTTAATCGGACTAAGCAATAATTCTGTTTTCTCGTCCAATCGGAGTTCTCACCTTGGTCCCCGTATCCATGCAGATGAGAAATTTGAATTATTGACGGGAACATGTCCTCCTCCCAACACTAGGGGGTGGAGTGAGTCTTTTCAGCCGGTCAGCTGCTTTCGGTTGACATATTAAATCTATTATGATATGGAACGATAGTTCATAATGTACGTGTTACTTGCTTTGCAGATAAGGTGTACCTTATTTCTTGTGCTCCTGGTTATTTTAAAAGGCAGACAAGAAGGTTGTTTGCTGTTGGAGGGCTACAACAACACTTCGATGCTACGCTTTGTGCCGTTGCTACGGACCCCAAACTCTCGTTCTTGTTGGATTCGGGTTCGGAGCAGACTGGTGGGAGAGTTTGTGTACAGGTTTTGCAAAGGAACGGTGTCTTCAGTTATACACACGCTCATTAAAGTGCGGACCGTGGAGGAAGCTGGTGCCGCTGCACGCCGTTTCCAGCAGAATAACAGCGAAATTACCAAAATAAAAACAAATCAGGAAAACATCTCTTTGCTGTGCTTTTATTTACAAAGTTAAAATTCTTCTAACTTATAAAAAATGTGAACGAAAAGGTAGAAATATAAATACGAAGGAATACGTATTTGTTCAGGGCTGCGCAAAGCCGGAGCCCTGCATTTGCTACGCTACCCTTTTAAAAAAGGTCTCTGTTGTGTGTTATTTTAATATGTCCATCTCTTTTAGAAGAGAAAGCATCGCCCCGGTCTCATCCTCTCTCCAAATGTCAACATTCTTATTCGCGTTTGCCAGGTTGTTTCGCGCCGTCTGTTTTGTTAGACGACGTAGTTGTGCGGTCATGAGTCGCGAGAGCGAGGCGTGGCGCATGCGCACTCGCATTGTCCAGTTAATAGTCCGATTAAGGTGTATACATGGCAGAGAAATTCGAATTCCAATCGCATTATCTGGGTGTCTCAATCGGAGTTCTCCGATTCCAATCGGAGTTCTCAAACTCCAATCATAATCGGAGTAAGGTGTTTACATGCACATTAGTTCTCCGATCACAATCAGACTAAGGCAATAATTCGATTTTCTCTAGTGCCATGTAAACGCACTGAATGTAGTGGTTCAGACCAGACGCGAACAGGCGCGCGGCTCGTGCCATTCATTTCAATGGAAGCGGAAGCGCCACGAAGCGGAGCGCCGACGGATTTCGCGAGCGAGGCTCCAACTGGTTCACACCAGACGCGAACAGCTCTGCGACGGTCGACAAGCGCTTCTGCTCAGCTACAGTCTTTTTTTCCCCCCCTTCTTTTTTTTTCTTTAAAAAAAAATAAATAAAAAAAATCATTTTCATCATCGCCCCCCCTCGCCCCGTAGCCAGCCCGCTCCGTAGCTTACTTTTGTGTGTGTGTGTGTGTGTGTGTGTGTGTGTGTGTGTGTGTGTGTGTGTGTGTAAATAAATAGAAACTCGCACTCAGGTGTCCATCTCAAGACAAGACCTCTTTCATAATGCTCATTGACCGGCATCTCTAGGATCAAACAGACGTATTTTGATCAAGTCTTCCTCTGTGTGTGTGTGTGTGTGTAAATAAATAGAAACTCGCACTCAGGTGTCCATCTCAAGACAAGACCTCTTTCATAATGCTCATTGACCGGCATCTCTAGGATCAAACAGACGTATTTTGCTCAAGTCTTCCTCTGTGTGTGTGTGTGTGTGTGTGTGTGTGTGTGTGTGTGTGTGTGTGTGTGTGTGTGTGTGTGTGTTAATCTCTCTCGCACTCTGATACAATGTACTGACAAATATAACATACAAATATGATATATGATCGAATTTGTCATTCGGTTTTTATTTTGAAATTAGTTTATTTTGAAAATTCACCGGATTTTCTCGTTTTTATTGAGCGACTTCCTGTACTATTGATGAGGATCGCTCGCGGCTCGCGCACGAAATAGAGCAGACGCTGAAACAACAAATGCATGCCGCGAGCCGCGCAACCACCACATTGATTAACGTGGGCGCCGAATGGAAGCGCTCGGCGGCGCTTCGCTTCCACGTCCAGTGAACTGACGTTAAATGCATGGCGCGATCCGCGAGGGGAGCTGCGCGCCTGTTCGCGTCTGGTGTGAACTACTACATTGATTAACATGGGCGCCGAATGGAAGCGCTCGGTGCTTCGTGGCGCTTCCGCGTCCAGTGTGAACCGGGCGTTACGTTGCTCGGAAAAATGTGTCGCCTGAGCCTCCGCCCCCTCCGTGTCCATTGGCGGAGGGAGGGCTCATTGGAAAAAAAACAAAAACAAATCGGTGTTCCTTCGGCGCGCCTGGGAAAC
>NW_027466267.1:0-35000 GCF_046127955.1 Nelusetta ayraudi
CGTGGTTTTTTGTCTGAGCCAGCAGATGGCAGGCCTGAGCACAACGAGAGTCTGTTTTCAGTCTGTTTTCTGGTGTCGTGGTTGAATATGAGTCATATATATATATATGACTAAACATGGTTGTAAGGGTAGGAAAACCAAATTCCTTTTATTGTTCTACCACTTTACACTTTCACTACTGTATTGCTGGGCAGTGAGTTGAGCTTTAACCAAGATGAAAATCCTAAATGAAGCACACTGGGCCTTCACAACATTTGTATCCTAGACATTTGTTTTTTTTTTAAGGATTTGTACTGTATCAGGTAGTAACATAGAAGCTCCACCTCCAGAGTCACTTGTTTTTTTGTTTTTTTTGGTTTTCTTGTAGAGTTTTTTCTGGCTGACCGACAGGTGGACTTGCTCCCTCCCCCCCCCCCCCTCCCCACAGGTGCTCAGAAAAGAGAGTCAGGAAGCGGTGGCGCGCAGTTACTGGGACATCCTGAGACGAGGCGCCAGCCAAGTCCTCTTTTCTGACCTGGCGGAGGTACACAGACCCCCCCTTCCCCTTCCTTCTCCACCTCCACCACCTCCATCCATCCATCCATCCATCCATCCATCCATCACCGCCTCACTCACCTCTCCGCTCTATCAAGCCAGCCACAGGATGAGAATCAGAGTGCAACTTTTCATTGGCTGCCAGTGTGGACGGTTGCAGCGAGCGCAGGAGCTTTGACACAAAACGCAAGCCAAATATTTCATATTCCTTTATACTGAGCTCCTACCAATATCATCGTCACAATACGATCTTCGTAAATCAGGCCTCAGGTGACACGCCGGTCCTTGAGGTCCTGAAGCTCCATCCTGAGGTGACTCCTCACCTGTCCAGCTGATGGTGGAACCTCCTCCGTCAGCTGCTCTTCATCCTGGACTGGCTTCATCCCGACGTCACACCTGCAGACCGACCGACTGACTCCTCATCTTTATCTTTGATTGATTTATTCATTCATTCTTTCATCTTCCTGCTTGATAGAACAGACAGCTTCTGCTCCTCCGCCTCCTCCACCAGTGGTGGTGCTTCTGCTTGTGTGTGTAGGATCCACAGAAGCACCACCAGGCCACTCCCACCTTCTTCTTTTGCTTTCTCTCACTTCCCATCAGTTTTTCCTCCCGTCGTCCAGCCGCCTCCCTGCACCCGAGCCGTCCTCCCACAGGACCAGGGTTTGGTTCTTCATGGACACCTTGATGGGTTTGATTCTTCATGGACACCTTGATGGGTTTGGTTCTTCATGGACACCTTGATGGGTTTGATTCTTCATAGACACCTTGATGGGTTTGGTTCTTCATGGACACCTTGATGGGTTTGGTTCTTCACGGACACCTTGATGGGTTTGGTTCTTCACGGACACCTTGATGGGTTTGATTCTTCATGGACACCTTGATGGGTTTGGTTCTTCATGGACATCTTGATGGGTTTGGTTCTTCACGGACATCTTGATGGGTTTGGTTCTTCATAGAAACGTTGATGGGTTTGGTTCTTCATAGACACCTTGATGGGTTTGATTCTTCATGGACACCTTGATGGGTTTGGTTCTTCACGGACACCTTGATGGGTTTGATTCTTCACGGACACCTTGATGGGTTTGGTTCTTCACGGACATCTTGATGGGTTTGGTTCTTCACAGACACCTTGATGGGTTTGATTCTTCATGGACATCTTGATGGGTTTGGTTCTTCACGGACATCTTGATGGGTTTGGTTCTTCACGGACACCTTGATGGGTTTGATTCTTCACGGACACCTTGATGGGTTTGGTTCTTCACGGACACCTTGATGGGTTTGATTCTTCACGGACACCTTGATGAGTTTGGTTCTTCTTGGACACCTTGATGGGTTTGATTCTTCATGGACAACTTGATGGGTTTGGTTCTTCATGGACATCTTGATGGGTTTGGTTCTTCACAGACACCTTGATGGGTTTGATTCTTCATGGACATCTTGATGGGTTTGGTTCTTCATGGACACCTTGATGGGTTTGGTTCTTCACGGACATCTTGATGGGTTTGGTTCTTCATGGACACCTTGATGGGTTTGGTTCTTCACGGACACCTTGATGGGTTTGGTTCTTCATGGACACCTTGATGGGTTTGATTCTTCATAGACACCTTGATGGGTTTGGTTCTTCATGGACACCTTGATGGGTTTGGTTCTTCACGGACACCTTGATGGGTTTGGTTCTTCACGGACACCTTGATGGGTTTGGTTCTTCACGGACACCTTGATGGGTTTGATTCTTCATGGACACCTTGATGGGTTTGGTTCTTCATGGACATCTTGATGGGTTTGGTTCTTCACGGACACCTTGATGGGTTTGGTTCTTCATAGAAACGTTGATGGGTTTGGTTCTTCATAGACACCTTGATGGGTTTGATTCTTCACGGACACCTTGATGGGTTTGGTTCTTCACGGACACCTTGATGGGTTTGATTCTTCACGGACACCTTGATGGGTTTGGTTCTTCACGGACACCTTGATGGGTTTGATTCTTCACGGACACCTTGATGGGTTTGGTTCTTCATGGACACCTTGATGGGTTTGGTTCTTCATGGACACCTTGATGGGTTTGGTTCTTCATGGACACCTTGATGGGTTTGGTTCTTCATGGACACCTTGATGGGTTTGGTTCTTCATGGACACCTTGATGGGTTTGGTTCTTCATGGACACCTTGATGGGTTTGGTTCTTCATGGACACCTTGATGGGTTTGGTTCTTCATGGACATCTTGATGGGTTTGGTTCTTCATGGACACCTTGATGGGTTTGGTTCTTCATGGACACCTTGATGGGTTTGGTTCTTCATGGACATCTTGATGGGTTTGGTTCTTCATGGACACCTTGATGGGTTTGGTTCTTCATGGACACCTTGATGGGTTTGGTTCTTCATGGACACCTTGATGGGTTTGGTTCTTCATGGACACCTTGATGGGCTGCTGTTGGTCCTTCATCAAAGCCACTCTGGCTCCTCCTGGATCTTCTGCTGTCACTCCACTGTTGTCCGTACAGACACAACCTGCTGTGTCTCCATCTGATGCTCCTCTATGTGTGTGTCCGTGCCTTGTTATCTGTGTGTCAGTGTGTCAGTGTGTGTATGTGTGTGTGTGTTAGTTGGTGTGGTGTTGTTCTCGCTGAACATCTCCACTGTCTCCTGATGCGGCCCACAGCAGTCCTCCTGGTATATCTGATGATGTAACATCCTACCAGTGACCATCATCATTATTGACCACCGAGGCCCTGCTGTAGACCAGCAACTCTGGTGCAGTGTTTCTTAACTGGTGGCTGGTGGCCCAGAAGAGGGTCACAGAGCTGTTTTGACTGGGTCGCAGCTTGTGGACAGTTTCCCGCCAAAAAAGGGATTTTAAATTTATTAAAAAAACAAAAAAACAAAAAAACAACAACATTTTTCAGGACTCACAGTTCAATTAAAAAATTCCCGTCATTTATTGACCAGATGTGATAGAAAGTGGGCATTTCTATTTTTGTGGAATAAATGTATGTCTTTAACTTCAGAATGAGGATAAAAGCCGCTGCTGTTGGTCCTCAGACTCCCCCAGTGAAGAACCTACTGCTCTGCTGAACCTTCACTACGGGAGCTGAGAACGGCCAATTTTGCATTTTGCAACTGGGTTTTCTCGTCGTTTCTGATCTGATTCTGATCAAAGGTTGCCAGGGCGTCGCCGCTTGAACGTGTCGGTGTCCCAGTTTTGCGCCTCGTCACCTCGAACCTCCCGCCTCTGCAAACTGAAACTGACTTAAAACAAACTCATTTATGGATTGTCCACCAATCCATTCATCTTCTGCCACTGATGGAGTTGGGTGTCGGGGGCAGCAGAGACCGCTGGACTTCCCTGACCCCAGTCACCTCCTCTAGCTCATCCAGTGGGACCACAAGGTGTTCCCAGGCCAGCTGAGAGAGACTTGGTCCCTCCAGGGTGTCCTGGCTCTTCCTCAGGGTCTCCTCCTGGTGGGTCCTGCCTGGAACACCTCTCCAGGTGACCCAGCTCCTCCTCACCTGAGCTCCTCACCTGAGCTCCTCACCCAGCTCCTCCTCACACAGAGCTCCTCACCCAGAGCTCCTCACCCTGAGCTCCTCACCCAGCTCCTCACCCAGCTCCTCCTCACACAGAGCTCCTCACCCAGACCTCCTCACCCAGCTCCTCCTCAGCCTGTCCCTCAGGGTGCTCCAACAGCCACCCTACGGAGGAAACTCCTCTCAGTCGAGTTGATCTCGTTCTTTCACCACCCAAAGCTCCTGACCAGAGGTGAGGGTGGGAACGTAGGTCCACCAGTACATCCAGAGCTTCTCCTTTCAGCTCAGCTCCTTCTTCACCACCACAGATCGGTGCAGTGAACGCATCACTGCAGACGCTGCACCGATCCACCTGTCGATCTTCTGCTCCATCTTTCCCTCACTGGTGAAGCAGAGCTGGAGATACTGGAGCTCCTCCACCTGAGGCAGCGTCTCTCCACCGACCTGGAGAGGTTTATTAATTATTTCTAATATGATGATGATGATGATGATGATGATTATTGTTGTTGTTGTTGTTGTTAGCAGCAGCAGTGCAAGGTCTAGCAGCTGCTCATCCCAGCAGTGATTCATGGCGGTGCTAGCGAGCAAGCTAGCTGGGAGTAATGACAGGCCTGCCGCTGTTGTGGAAGCGGAAGCTTGGGAGGTGTGGGGGGGTGGGGGGGGTAATGACAGAAGAGCACCGTGGGCCCTGACCTTTGATTTACACCAAGCAGCCTCTCATTCATCTGGCGGGACGTCCCGTCCCACTGGGTAGAACAGACACAGCATGACAGTGGAGGTGGGGAGGGGGGGGGGGGGGGGGGTCGGGGTACAGGGCATTTAAAGTGTTCAAGCTTTTAAAAAAAAAAAAGAGCGCAATGGACACAAGAGTTGGAAAAATGGCAACTCAAAAGTGTGAGAGAGGAATTCAGAGAGGTCAGAGGTCACAGCAGGGAGAGGGCGATCAAACCGAGCAGCAAAGTGGGTGTGGTGGAAGGGGAGGGAGGGAGGGAGGAAGGGAGGGAGGGAGGGAGGGAGTCGGGGTAGCGAACGACTGGAAGGAGGAAGCTTGTATTTAAAGCAAAGACGTGTTTACTCCACAGATTAGTCACTGTTGTCTCGGGGGGGGATGGGCCGAGTGACTGCTGGAGGGTGTGGGGGGTGGGGGTGGGAGGTGGGGAGGGGTAGAGGGGGTGGGGTGGATGGGGGGTCATGGATCAGAGGCGGGAGATGGAAGGAGTTAAAGTAACATTTGCAGAGAGGAAGAGAGGAGCTGTCAATCACAGGTGATGGTGAGTGGGGAGTGGGGGGGGGGGGCGGAGAGGGAGGGAGTTGGGGGAGGGGGGGGCGCGTTTTAGCGTTAGCACGCGGCTAATGACTGTTTTTACCGTCGTGATCAAAGTGTGTCGGAGCTGCAGACGGACAAACAGGCAAAAGCAGGTTCCAGGTGTGTGTGTGTGTGTGTGTGTGTGTGTAAGGCCTCAGTGGGCGTGGCCAGAATGACGTCCTCTCTCAAGGTGGGGCCGGGGAGGAGGGGCCGCTGACCTGGGTGGTGCCAGACACACTTCCAGGAATGCCGGGGGCTTGTCGTGGTGCGTTCAAGGTGACGTGTTTGCCAGGAAGCCGCTGGAGAAACTGGAAGGCGTGGCTTCTTAGAGCCGACGTCTTGTTGTTGTTTTTCTGATAATGACATCACACCTGCAGGACCCCAGCCCACCCCCCCCGACACTCTGAAGACTTCCCCTTCCCCTTGAGGTAACCTTGAGGTCAACCTCCAGGTTTAGATTGCGAGCTTGCAACCTCATTTTTCAGCTCGGCAGCGAGAAAAAAATGAAGCGGCAGGTGACTCGTAGCTCGCTAACGGGCCAGCTAGCTATTAGCCGCGGACCACCCTCACGTGTTGTAGCCACAGCTGCGGAGGTTCAGCCGCCAATCCCAGTTTGTCCACGTTCACCTCAAAACCAAACCAACCTCCCGCAATACCGCCGGTGTCCACAAGGGGGGGGGGGCAGTCATAGGAGAGACCGAGGAGGGGATGAGGCACCTGGACGCTGGGCGCGTCATCAAGGTCGTCGGTGAAGGTCGTCAGTCAGTGGTGTGTCAGCCGACAGATCAAAGAGGGAATCGTGCATCAGTCCCTCCAGTCGTTCGTAACCAGCGACTCAATGAAAAACAAAATGACCCCCCCCCCCCGGCTCGGCCAATCAGAGACGAGGGGGCCAGACGAGACGGCAGAGTGAATCAGAGTGAATGCTGGGAGTGGAGCTTGTGTTGGTGTTGGTGTCGGTGGTCTGGTGGGTGGGGGGAGGGGAGAGGGGCCTTTGATGTTCATGTTCCCAGAAGACATTGCTTCCCCCTTGAGGTCACCACCAATCAGCAGCATCCATGATCAAGCCACATCTCCTCAAAGGCATCTGTTTGGTCTGGAGCGTTCAAAACATCCAGCAACATTAACAGAACACACACACACACACACACACACACACACACACACACCAAAACACCAAACAAATACTTGTAACCTGAATGCAATGAGGCAGTGTTGTGTGCTTCTTTCTGTTGTTTGAGGAGGCTCTTTCTGTGCTAATGCTAATGCTAATGCTAACCTGAACGTTTCTCGTCTGACACTCTCCTCTGGAACTTCACCGGCCGTTAGGATTTTACCCTGGAGGTAGAACCACGATCGGCATCGTGGTGACCACCAGAGTGGTGATGATGATGATGATGATGATGATGATGATGATGATGATGATGAGAGTGATGGAAATGGCATAAATGCTCTTCTTATTGTTTCTTTATCTTTTTCCTGCTGCTGCTGCTGCTGTGTTTTTTCCTCCTCCCTCCTTCCAGTCACCTTTTTCTGACGGCTTCAACATTAGGGGGGGCGGGGGTACTGATTATTTTGTACGTTTTATTTTTTTCTGTCTCATGAACTTGATTGTGGTGGTGACCACAAGATACAGCAAAAATAAAAAATAAAAATAAAAATAAATCCAAAAATCTCCCCCTCTAAAACCATCAACAGCTGATTGAGTAGAATAAAAAATAAAAACACCCTCTAAAGAGGAAACAACGCATTAGAAAATAAATAACTGCAATAGAAATACAATGAAATGAAAGCCAGCGGGTGTTTCCACGGCGGAAAAAGGTGGAGTCGGCTCACACGCTCCACATTCACCTCACTATGTGGGCTCGCTTTCCCCTCTCTGCTGTGATTGGTCGCTGCTGTGATTGGACGCCGTGCCTTGTCGCTTCAGCGCAGCATCTGCACACCCGTGCGTGGAGGTCGCAAGGCGCAGCGGCCTCAAAGCGTCTGTGCGTGTTGCAGCTCACTGTCTCTCATACCTCTATATATGTGTGTGTGTGTGTGTGTGTGTGTGTGTGTGTGTGTGTGCGTGCGCGTGCATGCGCGCGTGACTTTGTCTCCCACGTCCTCTCTCTCATTCCTCCCGTCAGCTGGCTCATTCCCCCCACCCCAACCTGTTGCTGTTGGTGTTAGTGGTTGGGGGGGGGGGGGGGGCTGCTTGGGGCGTTGGTGTGTGTTTCACGCTGCTGCTGCTGCTGAAAAAAAGCCCAAACACCCTCCTGACATCTTTATTAATACTCCTGCATTCATCCCACAGTGGTGAAATCGACATAATTACGGCAACAAAACACTGCAAAGACGGGAACAATTGTATCAGTGAAAGAGAAACGAAGGAATGAAATAAAACACTGATAGAGTGAGAAAGGAAGAGAACGTTCGTAGAGCGTCGTATAGAAATGTTGTGATCCCCTCTCCAGAAGGCTGCTTGAAGATGAGATGAGGAGGAACGTCCCATCTCTTCTTCTGTCTTCTGTCCAACCCTGCGCTGCTTCCTGCTTCCTGCTGCCTGCTTCCTGCTACCTGCTGCCTGCTTCCTGCTTCCTGCTGCCTGCTTCCTGCTGCCTGCTTCTTGCTTCCTGCTGCCTGCTTCCTGCTGTCTGCTTCCTGCTGCCTGGACGGCTGCTTCTCCTTGTTGCTTTCCTGATGGCTGCTGACTGTTTGTCCCACCCCAGCGGCTGTTGATCGTTTTTGCTCTTCGCTGCTGATTTGCCCGCCGCACTGAGAACACCCCCCCCCCCCCCCGGCACCCTGGAGACTGACCAGCTGTGACCATCTCTTCTTCTTCTCCTCCTTCTTCTTCTCCTTCTCCTCCTCCTTCTTCTTCTCCTCCTCCTCCTTCTTCTTCTTCCTCTCCTCCTTTTTCTTCCTCTTCTTCTTCTTCTCCTCCTCATCTGCTGACCTGCAGCGGATGGATGAGAACATCACCATCGACACCACCCTGCTGGTCCACTTCTTTGGGAAGAAGGGGAAGGCTGAGCTGACCTTTGACGACTTCTACAGGTACTGAATGAGGAAGGACCGCTAACGCTAAGGCTAACACAAATCAAGATTTTGCGATAAGCTAATCTCTGTTTTAGCCTTGCATGAGGTCAACGTGCCAGCTTGTGATGATGTCAACCTCAAGTGGTAGAGTGAGTGGAACATTGACGCGGAATTCCAACGTCAACTCCGAACAAAAAAAAAGAAGAAATTCCAGAGTGCAAAGAATGAGCGTGCGGCGGGGGGGAGACCGTCGGCCTCTATGGGGTTTGGATGGGAGACGCCGTTGTGAGTGTTTGTGTGGTGGGTTTGACTCAGGTTCATGGACAACATCCAGACGGAGGTGCTGGAGATCGAGTTCCTCACCTACTCCAAGGGCATGACCACCATCAGCGAGGAGGACTTTGCCAAGATCCTGCTGCGCTTCACCAACGTGGAGAACATCAGCGCCTACCTGGAGAACGTCCGCCAGTGCATCCCGGACGACAAGGTGCAGTCTTCAGTCGGCTTCGGGGGAGAATCCTCAGGTTCTGGCCCGGGACCCTGAGCTGAGGAGGCAGCGGAGGGGTGGCGGCGGGGGCGGGGGCAGGCGTGGAAGAGGAGTGATGATGAAAAACTGAACTCTGCCTTGAGGTCTTTTCATCCTTTTAGAGCTAATGTGCAGAAATGTTGAACGGCAGCAGGCCTGCAGAATAAACTCTGCTGTGAGCATTCGGCTGAGGTGAGCTGACCTCCAGCTGACCTCCAGCTGAGGTGAGCTGACCTCCAGCTGACCTCCAGCTGAAGTGAGCTGACCTCCAGCTGACCTCCAGCTGTGACAGTTTGTCCCTGGTCTCAGAGCTGCGCTCCTATTGGCCGTCACCTGCGGGACGGATTTCAACTGGACTGCGCTTCCTGAATTCCTCCCTCCGTCTTCCTTCCTGCGGCCGCGTGGCGTCGCCTCACTTTACCTCGCCTCGTTTGTCGACACCGAATGAAAAACAGGGGGCGCTCTGCTTGAGTCTGTCTTTTTTTTTTTTTTTTTAATTGTTTTGAAGCAGCGAGATTTCACCTGTTGAACACGCAGTTCTGAAGCCACGCCACTCTCTCTATCTCTCTGTCTCTCTCTCCCTCTCTCTCTCTCTCTCTCTCTCTCTGGTGCCGCCCTGCTGTCCGCTATGATGCTGTGGATGAAGCAGGAGGTTGGTCGCTGCACAATGGCGTTATTAACATGTCGTCACATTCGCTCATTTGCCTTTTTATTTAAAGGTCCAATGTGTAAAATTTGACCCAATTTATGATTTTGCATTGGCAACAAGCTCAAAATACATCCCATAAATACGTTCATAGAAATGTATACTCGCAGTACAATAAAAAATAATTCGGTTTTCCAAATTTTAGTTTACCCTTTGTGTTCAAAGTATTTATGCAGAGTTTTGATTCAGTATATTCAAACATTTCCTGAACGGCATGCCATAATACATACATATACGTATGTATGTATATATGTATATACATACATACATACATACATATATACATATACGTATATATGTATGTATGTATGTATGTACATACATACATACATATATACATACATACATATACGTATATATGTATATATGTACATATGTATTTATGTATATACATATATATACATATACATATATATGTATATATATTATGTATATATGTATGTATATGTATATATGTATGTATGTATATACATATATACATCATATATCGTTAGTCTTGCTTGCAGTTTTTTTCAGTCAGTTGAAGAAGAAGGTGCACGAGCTATCCAGGTGTTTTTGTGTGCGTAAGGCTGCCGTAGTTCACTGGCAAGCTCAGATGGAGATGAAGGGGGGGTCGTGGGGGGTGCGAAAGGTTGTTGCCATCTCCAGTGTGACCACTTGATGTCACTGTTTCTTCTTCAAAATCTCCAAATTGTGCACACTGGGCCTTTAAGGGAGCATGTGGCTGTGGCAGACCCACTCTGATGTTCTTTATATGAGTTCATTCACTCTGTCCACACACACACACACACACACACAATCACACACACACACACACACACACACACACACACACACACACACACACACACCTCTGTAGCTCTTCAGCTGGCTGCAGGCTGCGCTGGAATAATTGTGACTATATTCTAGCGTTGTTGATTCTGCAGCGTTCTCTGCGGCACCCCGCTGTGCCTCGGTGTTCCTCTGATTGTTCTCCAGGGCATCACCTTCGACGAGTTCAGGTCCTTCTTCCAGTTCCTCAACAACCTGGAGGACTTTGCCATCGCCATGCAGATGTACAACTTTGCATCCCGCTCCATCGGACAAGGTGGGCAGAGTGTGGCCACACACACACACCCTCTCTCTCCCTCTCTCTCCCTGTCTCCCTCCCTCTCTCTCTCTCTCTCTCTCTCTCTCCCTCTCCCTGTCTCCCTCCCTCTCTCTCTCCCTCCCTGTCTCTCCCTCTCCCTCTCTCCCTCCCTCTCCCTCTCTCTCTCTCCCTGTCTCTCTGCTAAATTCCTAAAGAACTAAGAATACAAAAAAAAAACAAAACTGTTGCACAAAGAAGGAATTGAAAGAAGTATTGCGTTCCAAAACACAAACAAAGATATTGCACCTCAGATTGAATGCAGCATTAACTGCAGGACTGTTGGCCTCTGCTCCCTGACGGCAGATGAGTTTGCCCGGGCCGTGTACGTGGCCACGGGCCTGAAGCTGACGCGACACCTCGTCCACACCATCTTCAAGATCTTCGACGTAGATCACGACGACCAGCTGTCCTACAAGGAGTTCATCGGCATCATGAAGGACCGGCTGCACCGAGGAGCCCGGGTGAGGAAGCCACGCCCTCAGGACACCTGGAGGGTCAGAGAGAGAGAGAGAGAGAGAGAGAGAGAGAGAGAAGGAGCTGAACCCGAGGAAGGTTTTCAAAGGTCCAGTGTGGAAATATTTGGAGACTTTGAAGAAGAAACGGCGACATCGAGTGGTTGCACTTTAGATTGCAGCGTCTTTCGCTCGCTGTGTCTCTCCTGAGCTTGCCAGTGAACTACAGTGGCCCTGCACACCCAAACCTGGATATGCGGCCCACCTTCTTCTTTGTCTTCTTCTTGGTTGTTTTTTTTTTGTTTTTTTTGATGACGCCCCCTAGTGTTCAGCCTAAATACCAAACGCTATGCTGTCAGACAGCTGGATTGTCCACACCAGGCTTCCTTAGAAACATGCTGGTGCAAGATGAGTGGAACTGAGTGGAAGCAAGACCCTCTAAACGATCTGAACCATTTGAATGGTGGGAAAACCAATGAACATTTTTATTGTACTGCAAGTATACACTTTTATTCATGTATTTACGGGCAGTATATTAATATTTTACGATGTTAAAAAAAATCATTCACCAAGCCAAATGTTACACACTGGACCTCCAACAGCTGGGAGATTTTTTTCCAAGGGTTTATTTTTTTTTCCCCATGGGGTGATACTGCCCTCTACTGGTAGGTTAGGATTCAGTTCACTGCCCACTGCGCTGCAACACGCATGATGTCCTGCAGGAAAATACTAACACCACCCTGCACACCCACCACACTGCAGAGCAGCTTCCAGACACTGCGTCTAAACCTTCGTCTTCTTCTTCTTCTTCTTCTTCTTCTTCTTCTTCTTCTTCTCACACTACTGACTCTTTCCTCTTCTCTCTTCTCTCCTCTCTTCAACACACACACACACACACACACCTCTGTGACACTCAAACCTTCTTCTCTCTTGTTCCCATTTCCCCTCTTATTACTACATTTTCCATCTCAAACTTTCTTTCTTTCTTTTTAAATACCCCCCCTCCCCTCCCCCCTCTTTGCTTTGGCACGTCACCTGACCCCCGCACGCAGGGCTATAAATCTATGGAGCGCGCCACCTCGTTTAGATCCTGCCTGAAGAAGGAGCTGGCGAGCAGATAAGTACCAAGGATACAATAAGATTAAAGCGAGAGGAGGTGCTCCAGATGCTCCAGATGTTCCAGGTTCTCACCTGCTGCTGCTGCTGTTTGTGTGTTTGCGTGCTCCACCAGGTGAAGAGCCGGCACCGCTTGTCCTTCGCCAGCTGCGTTCGCTCCGGGACCGGACGACAGGTGCGCCGACTGTGGAGGCGATACACGGAGGATCCCTGAAGAGGGGGGGGGCTAGGGGGGGTTGGACAGGCTTGGAAAAGGCACAGAAACAAACAACTTGTTTGCATTACGACTCCACCGAGTGTGAGTGCTGTGAACATCAGCGGAAGGAATCCCATTAGCGACATTCTGAGTAGCATGCAGAAAACGCAAAGGGTGATGCAGTTATTTATTATTGAATATATATATTCATAAATTCACATTTAAATGTTCGCACCCCCTCTGCATGCTCAAAGAATTCCTTTATTTTTATCCATACAAAGTAGAGCCGTTAGCAATGAGACGTTGGTATTTTATACACCATATATATATATAATATAGAATCTCATATTCCTACAACCCTATCGCTGCACTTGGCATGTCTTTAGATGCATCAACATATATTTTTTGACATGTTAAGGAACATTATAAGGCCCCCGATGGGTAACTTTTATCTTGATTGCACGCGTATGACCTGCGCATAGCAGCTAACATCTGTGTCGCAAGGTCTTTGCATCCCGAGGGGTTTTCACGGACCACTCTGTGACCTCGGGTGACCTGTACTGTCCATTCAGAGTGACCGCAATTAATGAAGATAATCAAGTTGTGAGCGCATGTCTGTGTTTGTGACCTCCCTGCAACCCCAGTCGCAGGCTCTCCACTCCCTCATTTGTAGGTCTGTGTGTATGACTATGAAGTGTTTGATCCCTCCCTCCTCCTGTCCCTTCCTCCTCCTCCTCCCGTCCCTGCCTGAGCGTCACTGACCTGGAGGAAATACCAGCCGTCAGCGCCGCTTCCATTTTAATTGTAAAAAAAAGAAAAAAGAAATGTGGAAATAAATATGTGCGTTGTGTTGACGTCACGTCTGCAATCTGATGTTGTTTTATTCATCCATGTGGTATTGAGTCTTGGGTTTTGTGTTATGAGTAAAGTAGAAGGTGACGCCTGAAATTTAGTCATCCGAGTTTTTGCCGCTTTGGTTTTTAACGACACGGTGTCCCCCACCGTCAAATATTACTGTGCTTCAAGCAGTATTGCACAGTAACTAGATAGATACTGATCACACCTCACCTCTCGTCAGCTTCTTGACCTGAACGGCGCAGTACTTTAGTGCCACTGTGCCCTAACCCGCATGCGCAACACGGTTACACAAGCCAATTAGACGTCTGCGCAAGAAAATATGCGCAACTGGCTTTGTTGTCACGGCTAAAGTGCCTTGTAGTTTTATTTTTATTTTTTTAATTACTGATTTTGTCTGCGGCCAAGAAAGTTTCAAAGAAAACATCCAACTTGGGACTCCGGAGATGTGACCAACAGGTAAGCTAATTGACTCGGTAGCCGTTTAGCTAATAAGTGAATTGCCATGGGAGCTGTGTGCAGCTAACTAGCTAAACTAGCTAATGGACGCTGTAACTTGTGAAGCTAAAGTAGACGGTGGTTCGTGGTCAAGTCTGTTACTGCAAGTTGTGTTTCGGAGAACGTTCATCTCGCGGGAGCGCTCACCCCCCCACTGACGTCACGACTTAACCAACTGTTAAGTAAACACTTTGAGGCGAGGGTTTGCCGCCCCTTCACTTTTTAGACAGCAACCAACTTTATGAGAAGTGAATGCGTTCAAAGCAACAAAAAAGTAAAGTGAAAAGCGATTCTATTTCGTTTCCCCATTGAGTACAATGACTACCGTAATACCTGGTGTACACGGAGCAAGCAAAAAGCGAGTGCCTGCTGGCTCGACCGCTTTTGTCGAACTGTCGCTTGGCTTGACCGCAGCGTAATGACGGAGTCCCTGTTGGTTTGTGGCTGCAAGTTGTGACAGAATGTCCGAGTTGAACGAGGAGCAGGTGTCTTTTTTCCGAACACGTAACCGGAACATTTTAAAAATGAAACTTGGAAGACGAAAAGTTGTTTTTGAGTGGGACGATGATGTAGTTGCAGTTTTGCAGGCGTCCAGCAGGCGGGACTGTCGTATAAGGGAAAAAAAAACAACAACAAAAAAAATTAGAAAACTTTGGGGTCTTCAAATGCAGGACCAGAGCCGCAGGTCTGAATGTCTGGGCCTGCAGACAAACCGTAGAAGAAAGCGATTGCTTTAAAATAATAATAATAATAATAATAATAATAATAATAATAATAATAATAATAATAATAATAATTTTATATATGTGTGTACTTGTTTGGGCGGGTCTGGGGCCGCGATATTTATATGCTTTTATTTTTTTTAAGAACCTGAGGAGATTTTTTTTCTTAACACTAAACTATTTTGGAATAGAAATGAGATCACGTGTCCTCAATTGATGACGCAATGACAAAGCGGCCCAGTATTGAAATACGTATCAGTTTCCTCGCAATGACAAGCGGAACTTTTGTTCCGGTGTTCAGTTCCCCTCCGGATCATGAGTAACCACGCACCGTTCCGAAAGCATCGTGAACATTTATAATTTACCGATTAATATTGGACGCATCGCACTGAAAATAAAAATAAATAATATGAATTCTATGTAGTCGAGGTCTCCTCACGAAGATTCCCTTCTGAAATCCACCCAGTGTGTAAGATTAAGGGACGTTTTAAGTCACGTATTTGTGTCGCCGGCAATGCATTGTGGGTAATACATGTTAAAGTGTTAGTATGAGCACTAACGCCGTTTTAAGGACACATAAAAATCCGCCCAAACAGCGGTCATGTTGTCGTACATGTTGCGGACTTTAACGCCACCGAAGATTGTGTGAGACAGTGACGGGACACTGTGACAGAGGGGGACACCGTGACAGAGGAGCGGCTGCCGGCATGGTAAGATCCCGCTGTGGACGCGTAGGAAGTTAAGACTATACTTTTAGGGATCATTTCTATAGTTTCTGACTGAGAAATGTGTTTCCAAATGAGTTTGGTCTCGCTACCCACGATGATGAGTTGTGATGTTCTCTTCTGAGCGTGAAGCGGACGCAGTTTAATGATTCACATCATACGGACTGCGTCATTGATGATCGTTCTGGGCCCCCTAGTGGAGTCCTGAGGAGGAGAACATGAACAGAGTGGTGGTGATTCATGTTAAATGTAAAGTAGTGGTCAGCGATCCTGGTGATCTTCTTATCAATCTGATACTCAGTAAAAATTCAGACTGGTATCAGCTATGCCGATTCTTTATATTGTAATATAACATACTAACCCGTAAAGATTCCTCTCTATATGTGTGTTAGTGATGTGCGATATCGCTGGTTTTCATTTTGATCCAATACCTAAAGGTAATATCGCTCATACCAATAATTTATTTTTAATTTTTTTAAACTTATTTTTAAAAAAAAAAGTTTTTTTGTTTAATAGCTTCACAATGACACTAAAACACAGACAAGCTTTCTTATTCTAAAAATGATAGCAGTTATCTGATATATCTCATCTAAATGATGTAAGGAGAAGTCACTTAACAAAACCACGATTAGGCCATTTATTTCACCGACATGTATTTTTAATTATACTATTTATTTGTGTGTGTGTAAATATATATGTATATGTATATATATATATATATATATACATATATATACATTAGGCCTGGGCGATATGGCAAATTTTTTTATCACGATATGTTTTCTTATATTGCTCGATGTCGATAATTATCACGATATGATTTTTTTAATTTTTTTAATTTTTTATTTTATTTTAAATCAATAATAGTTTTAATATTAGTATTCTCCTTGGACCGCAAAGAAACCAGAAGGATTATTTTTATATATTTATTGTTAGAATGTATGACAATACAAAACATTCAACAACAACCCGACAGAACCAAGACATTTGTATTATTTTTTTACATCTTAGATGTACTGAAATAAAATAACTTAAATGTTGAGGATTATATGCCTTGTTTTTAACATCTCTTAAACATTTTAGAGGTAGTGTACTGAACTGATTAAATAAAATAAAAACAAAAATAAAAAGAGGTACAGACAGACAGTACAATATTGCACGTCACTGCTCTGGTTATGTTTCTGTACCGCGTCGATTTTTTTCATGTAGCTGCTTTAAAGGCTGACTGTATTGTTGTTTGATGAGCAACTGTTTGCTTAGCGCTGTCACTAGCTAGGCTACTACTACTAGCGGGAGTATCATGCGGCACACTCCCAGCAGTGCGTTGTTTTTAGCATTACCTGCGGGGAGGCTAGCATGAAAACGTAAACTCTGGCTTTCATACCATTCTTTATCGTGGTACTTGTTGAGATGTTGAAAGAGGTTCGTGGTGTTTCCCGTTTTGCTTGGGACTGTTCTCCGACGTAATTTGCACTTAGCGTTAGCCTGTACTTTGTCGGACCTGAGGTAGCCGAACCAATTCCAAATCACAGATCTGGTATTGCCTTTCTTTGCCACTATTTCATCCTGCTGGACGTTTTCAGATTCCTCCTCACCCTTGGTATCAGGGGTACAGTTCTCAGGCACATTTTGGACAGTTTCTTCACTTCCCTCGACTTCTGATTGCTCCTCGCTACTCATTTCTACATGTTCCTATAACTAGATTTAGCGGACGGCTGTGTGTGTCTCCCATCTGAGTTGTTGTGAGTGAGAGGAGGCGGGTGGAGGGAAGGAAGCACGCCGTTGTTTCTCTGCTGGGATTGGCTGTTCATTTAGCACGCGCTTGTTTCTCTCCTCTCCGGATTGGTTGGGTTATCGAAATAACAGCTCATGCATTTATCATCGTTATCGTGGAGTTTTTAATCGCGATTATTATTGTAATCGATTTATCGCCCAGGCCTAATATACATATACATATATATATATATATATATATAAATATATATATACATATACATATATATAAATATATATACATATGTATATATAAATATATATATACACACACACACACACACATATAAAACATAATAAAATACTACACTACTACTACTACTACTACTACTACTGATAATAATCATAGTAAAAGTAATGAAAACTGTGTAACTTAAGAGACCACAGGAAGAGACAGCAACAAGAGTTGAGTGTAGTTGATGGACACACAGGAGCAGCATTTGTGTGATTATTGCTCCACAGAACATCAGCTGCTCCTCGTCTTCTTCACCCAGTGCTTCACAGTATCAGACATTATGGGATGTCAAACCAGCTGATGTGTGGAGTCTCAGTCATTCCAGCTGCTGTCATAACACAATCTTCTCGTTCTCCTCATCACGTCTCTCTTCATGTAGGAGGTCCTCTTGCTCCTGGGCCACATGTCTACGGCAGCCCACGTGGCCCAGTAGCTGCTAGAGGTTTGTGATTTCACTCGCACGTCGCATCATGAAGTTTTGACGTCACTGAACTGGGAGCCACGCCCACTCAGTGACGTTTTGATATCAGGCTCCCTCCACGATGTATCAAGCACTCCTCCGTCAGGTCCGTCAGCGTCACTCGCAGGGCATTGTGGGTATTGTGTGGGGACACCGTGACAGAGAGTGTCAGCTGGGAGAACAAGTGACTGCTGTGGACAGTGGGGGGGGTTAAGACTATACTTTTAGGGATCATTTCTATAGTTTCTGACTGAGAAGTGTGTTTCCAAATGAGTTTGGTCTCGCTACCCACGATGATGAGTTGTGATGTTCTCTTCTGAGCGTGAAGCGGGCGCAGTTTAATGATTCACTTCATACGGACTGCGTCATTGATGATCGTTCTGGGCCCCCTGGTGGAGTACAGAGGAGGAGAACATGAACAGAGTGGTTGCTTTTTTAATGTTAAAGTCAAATGTCAGTTATTATTTCCTGAGTCTGCAACGTAGTCACTGTTGAGTCTAATAAATGTAAAAACATGCTAGTTGTAAGTTTATTAAGGCTGTCAGTAAATATTTTATGCACTGATAATAATAATAATAATAATATTAATAGTAATAATAATAATATCCTTAGGAGCTTATCTATTTATTTAATTAGTTTATGTATGTATGTATCTATATATTCATATATGTATGGGCTACATAAATATTGTGAGAGAAGAAGGGGGGAGGCAGAGGGCAGGTTTCCAGTGGTTTCCACTGTGAGCACAGAGCAGGGCCACTGATTGGCTCAGAGTTTTGACCACAGACGAGTTCGAGTCCTTCGCAAAAACCAAAAGCACCACTTTTAAATTCAGTGCCTGGAGATTTTTACATTTTCACCCATTCAAAACTTGAGGGTTTATGAAACTGTGCCGTGGGTCCACTGAGAGCTGCAGACGCTTTTGGTTCTCGGTGGCCGAGGGCAAAGGTCAAAGGTCGCTGGACGGAGGACCCCGCAGTTTAAAAGTCTCCTCGGTTGAACGGCTGATGGCCGCAGCACCAAGCGACTAGCGAAGCATCAAGGGCCACAACAGCCGCAGTGAAGAGAAGAGAAAAAGTGTTGTAGGTTTGTTGAGCCACATGGATATTGACAGGTTGACTGACTTCATTGCAAAGAAAACAAGAACATGAGCAACTTTCATTCCTTTCTTTCTTTGAGCCCAATCACTTTCTAATGAAGAGAAAATGCATGAAAATACTGCCAGTCTTTGTCAAACAGCAACAAGAGAAACTTGAATTTATACACACATGACACACGCTTCTTAACACTGCACATGCTACAAAACAACAGTTGGACCTGTCGGAGAGGAAAATCTCCACTGGATCATCGCCTGATTTCACTGCAGTTGTTCACTGTGGTCGCTCTTATTGCTCCATAAAGCTCTTTAGTTGTGTTTAGAAACTAAGTTGGGCTGAAACAATCAAAGTGGGAAGACATCAGATCAGCCAATAAGAAGATGACTCGGCACTTTAGACACGCAGGCCTGACACAACTGCAGAAAGCAACAGGAAGGGCTTTTATTGCAGCGAGCCCACACATTGCATGTTTCAATAGAAGCAAAGGACACACACACACACACAAACACACACACACACACAGCCACTTCCCATCTCGGAATGAGTCAGGATGTTAGAATCCCCGCCCAGTGTGCTCCCTGCAGCCAATTACAGCCCTGACTGGTTGTTTCCTCCCCCTCAAGTCAAACTGGTTTTGTTTCTCAGGAAATGAAATCCAGTCAGTCAGTCAGCCAGTCAGTCAGTGTCTCTCAGAGGTGAAATGGCTCAGGCAGCAGCTCAGCTGGACCCAGAAATCTTCTCTTGTTCCCTCTGTCTGGATCTTCTCAAGGATCCAGTCACCACTTCCTGTGGACACAGCTACTGCAGGAAGTGTCTCCAACACCACTGGGATGCAGAGGAGGAGAGGAGAGTCTACAGCTGCCCTCAGTGTAGGAGGACCTTCAAACGGAGGCCTGTCCTGGAGAGGAGCACCCTGTTAGCAGCTCTAGTGGAGACCCTGGAGAAGACTGGACTCCAAGATGCTCCTGCTGATCACTGCTATGCTGGAGCTGGAGATGTGGCCTGTGATGTCTGCACTGGGAGGAAACTGAAGGCCCTCAAGTCCTGTCTGGGCTGTCGGGCCTCCTACTGTGACTCTCACCTCCAGCCTCATCGTGACGCTGCTCCCCTACAGAGACACAAACTGGTGGAACCCAGCCAGCAGCTCCAGGAGAACATCTGCCCTCGTCACGATGAGGTGATGAAGATGTTCTGCCGCACTGATCAGAAGATCATCTGTGGTTTATGCTGTGTGGATGATCATAAAGGTCACGACACAGTGGCAGCAGCAGCAGAGAGGCCTGAGAGGCAGAGAGAGCTGGAGGAGACCAGGCAGAAGATCCAGCAGAAGATCCAGCACACAGAGGAAGACCTGAAGGTGCTTCAGAAGGAGGTGGAGTCCATCAACGGCTCTGCTGATAAAGCAGTGGAGGACAGCGAGAAGATCCTCACCCAGATGATCCGTCTGCTGGAGAGAAGACGCTCTGAGGTGCAGCAGCAGGTCAGATCCACACAGGGGGCAGCAGTGAGTGGAGTCAAAGAGCTTGAGAAGAAGCTGGAGCAGGAGATGATGGAGCTGAAGAGGAGAGACGCTGAGCTGGAGAAGATCTCACACACACTGGACCACAGCCAGTTTCTCCACAGGTTCTCCTCACTGCCAGCATTCAGTCCGTCTCCAGACTCCTCCAGCCTGGAGATCCGTCCTCTGAGATACTTTGAGGACGTGGCAGCAGCTGTGACCAAGCTGAGAGATGAAATACAGCAAGTTCTGATGGAGACTCAGACAAACATCTCATGGACAGTGAGCAACGTTGATGTTCTACTGAAGGTACCAGAACCCAGGAACAGAGAGGACTTCCTCAGATGTTCACCTCAAATCACTCTGGATCCAAACACAGTGAACGACTGGTTGTTATTATCTGAGGAGAACAGAAAAGTGACAAACATGGAGGAAGTTCAGTCTTATTGTGATCATCCAGACAGATTCACTCACTGGGAGCAGGTCCTGAGTAGAGAAGGTCTGACTGGACGATGTTACTGGGAGGTGGAGTGGAGAGGGAGGTGGGTTGGTGTAGCAGTGGCCTACAGGAACATCAGCAGAGCAGGAGAGTCAGATGAGAATGGATTTGGATCCAATGACAAATCCTGGAGTTTAGAATGTCACTCAGGTAGATATGAGTTTTATCACAACAACATCAGGACTGTTGTCTCAGGTCCTGAGTCCTCCAGAGTGGGAGTGTACCTGGACCACAGAGCAGGTCTTCTGTCCTTCTACAGCGTCTCTGGAACCATGGAGCTCCTCCACAGAGTCCAGACCTCCTTCACTCAGCTGCTACATGTTGGACTTGGTGTTGTTGGTCCAGGTTGTTCAGCTGAATTGATGAAAGTGTGATTGAAGTCATCAGAGAGACTCTGAACTGAATTCTCACCTTTGATTCTTCTTCCGTCTTCACGTTTGTTGCCCAGTGTCTCCGGCTGTCAATCACAGGGTGGGCGGGGCCTTCTGACTGTTGATCCGTTTGTCAACCATCGGATGAATGCATGTAAATATTGTGAGAGAATTTTGTCTTTTGATTCTGCTTGTTGGCTCAATGTGACAATAGTCAATCAATAAGTCATGAAATATGCCATCAGTCTGTATTGCACAACAATGTCAAGTCAATGATCAAGTGTTGAATTGAAGCAATAAAGCAACAAGACAGTCCAGATAAAGTCTAAAGATAAAGTAGATTTCTCTTCTGTCAACATCTCCATGTATTCACCACAGACATTTAGAAAGTCAACACCATGAAGACAAGATCAAAGTTTCAAAAGCACATCAGTCAATGTAGGAAACAGCTGATATTCCTCTGGCATGGAGGAGGAGGATGCCACACACACACACACACACACACACACACACACACCCTGACAAACACACACACACACACACACACACCCTGACAAACACTCACACACACAAACACACACACACACACACACCCTGACAAACACTCACACACACAAACACACACACACACACAGAAACCCTGACACACACACACACACGACACACACACACAGAAACCCCGACACACACACACACACACACACAGAAACCCCGACACACACACACACACACACACACACAGAAACCCCGACACACTCACACACACACACCCTGACAAACACACACACACACACACCCTGACAAGCACACACACACACACACACCCTGACACACACACACACACACAAAGAAACCCCGACACACTCACACACACACACACCCTTACAAACACACACACACACAAAGAAACCCCGACACACTCACACACACACACACACACACCACTATTTTACAGACTCACATTGTATTTACTTTATTTATCATAACACCCATGATCATGTGAATTCATATATAGTGATTATATAATGCTATATTTTATGATATATGATGTCAAATATTTATATTGTATATTAGATTTCATTTTTATATTATATGTTACATATTACATTTAAATAAACTCATTTAACTAATTATGCCATGTTGATTACTATGTTTATTATATTATACTGCAACATTAATATTATTATGCCCTACTAGGGCTGGACGATATAGAAAAAAAGCATATCGATATTAAAAAAAATCATATTGATCGATATCGATAATTACAAAAAAACACTGAATTCAAATTCAAACTTTTATTCAAGCACCTTTTTTAAACACAACTGAATTATTATTATTATTATTATTATTATTATTATTATTATTATTATTATCATTATTATTATTATTATTATTATTATTATTATATATTTTTATTTATTTATTTATTTTTTCATTTTTATTTTTAAAGAGGCTGAGATAGGGCTCCGCCTCTCCTTGCTGCGGCATCTTTCTACAGGTGCTCTCTGTTGTGGTTTGAGAGGGGCGGGGCTTGGTGATGGAGCATACCTGGGTCTGTGCTTGCGATTGGTTGGAGGAAGAAACGACCGTAATATTAAGCTACATGATTGGCTATGATGAAAAAAGGAAGTGAAACTTTTTCTATCAAACTTTTTATCGAGCCCTTTTTTTTCCTATCGCAGCACACGTCTATCGATCGATGTATATCGTTATCCAATTATCGTCCAGCCCTAGTACATGAGGTGAAAACAAAGCAAACAGCTACCTTGAAAAGTGGCCTTGGATTTCTTGATCCCTTGAGGAGAGTTTGGCTCAACTGTTTTCAACCTCCATGCCAGGGAAGCGGAACCACTCTGGTGATCATAGAAATGCTCTTGTTGATGAACCCTCTGAAGAAGACAATGCTGTCGTCTGTGAACACACAATTTTGTTGTATAACTTAGTTTTACCAAACTAACATCACAACTACATTTGCTACAAATTATATTAAACTGTTCATTTGCTTTGACATTTTTTTTTTTTACATATATAAATATATATATACACATCATTGCCCTCTTCAGCAAAGGCCTTGAAAGACACCTCTGACGACCTCAAAGGTTCATCAAATATGTCTGAATCCACTTCTACCCCTGCAGAATCCCTCAGGGTTAAAGAAGTCAAAGCTGGCAAGCTGAATTTCCACAGCACTGAAATAGAAATGAGAACGACACTGAGGGTCCTGACAACATGATTTTAAATTCAACACAAGACAGTGAAAGTCATAAAAGCCAGAAATTACCTGCTTGGAGAAATGGAGGATAATCATACATATCGTCAAGTCTGTGGTACCCTGACCCATTGGCTCACTTCCTTAAAGTCCACAGGAACCAGCATTGCTTGAGAGAAATGGCAAGAAGAACGATGTACGACAGAAATCAAACCATGCTGGTTGTTACAGAGTTGACAAGATATTAAATGTTGGGAAACTCGAGACAAATGGATAACGGCACAACGTGCGTTGCCCACGCCCACACACACACACACACACACACACACACACACACACCGAACACCCAGTCCTCGTGGTTCGGTTCCACGGTCACAGCAGTATAAATGTTGCCCGTGTACCGAAATAAAGGTTATGTGAAAGCTACCGCATGTATGAGCGTCTACAATGAGACAGTATTTAATTATCTTCATTCACTGTTAACTCACCCCTCTCTTGTTCTCCCGGCTGTCAATAAGTTCGACTTGGTTCGGCTCCCGGTCAACTTTTAACACAAGCGTCTGCACAGAAAGGTTATAAAATGTAGTCGTTGCACGCAGAATGCAAGAAGAATGATTTTTAGAAGGCACGAGGTGCCTAATGACGACACTATACGAGCTAACTTCGTGCGAGCTAGCGGCCAATTCCACAAAAAAAAACAATAGAAAATAGGACATAAGTCTTGTTTCCATTCATACTCGGTTCATAGAGCATTTTCTGATGTTACGTGTACGAATATCAATCTAAAATCTGGATTCTTGACGACTAGAACTTACCGCGTAGGAGTAGAAAAAATGGCGTCGTCCTGCCGCCGCTGCTCTGGAAAGTTGGTTCGTTGATAACGACAGGAAGCAAGACGTGCTTCAGCTAACACTCAAAAGTGTATGAATTATCCAACACCCCAAATTCACACTGACACTTTCAGGAAATGACACTGATAGATGCCAGTTTTCATCAATTAAGTGTTCGAATAACAGCAAACTCACACATTTTTAACCAACACTGAAAAATGAACACCAGCGACTTTGCTGTGTAGCTCGGCAGCTTGAGAGTTGCTGAGGGAGACTTGTGTGAAGTGGCTGAACTGGATCTGCCAAGTGTCAGAGGTTCTGCTCCTTTGGACCGCTTGTTCCCCTTGTTGTCCCTCATAGGAGGAAAAATATATATGATGACATCATAGGATATGTAACAACACATGCTTTCATGTCCGTTGAAAATGAAAATATCCATCTTTGAAAGCACACAGTAATTGGCTCTTTATTGAAACAACTCTTAAAACACTGAAAAATAGTTGAAATGCAGTTGAAATTATGACTTACTTACTGTTAACATCATTTTTTTTTTTTAAAGTTTGGCGGGCCAGATTAAAAAGCTCAACGGGCCGCACATGGCCCCAGGGCCATAGTTTGCCCATGCCTGTACTAGAACATTATAGTATTGGTCCCTTTTTTTTTTTAATTTGTCACTGGTCAATGGGACTGGAGATGGAAAGCAGTCATAAGGTTATCATTGATTGTATTGACAGACAAAGGTTCATTGATAGGAACTGTTGAATTGAAAAGAAATAATGACTCAGAATTGGTGCTGAAATCCAATAGAAGTTGAGGAAGAGCTTCAGTCACTCTTTGTGGCCACACTGCTGATTTTCTGAGCAGCAACTGGACTCACTGGAATTCACAACTCTCAGTGTGGTCAGTGAGACGTGACTTTGCACAATATTATCCATGGATTGATTGAAAGGAACCAGCAGAAGTTCTGAAGGACTGTTGGACTTGAATCATCTCAACAGGAGAACAATGGAACTATTTCTGCATTTGAAATGTCAGTGGTCTTCTTCTCCTTGACGTTGTCCCAGATCATCCAGGATCCGTCTCTCTGGCTGAACATCTTCAATGATGATGACCAGTGATGTGGTCCTGCCATCTTCTACACTCTGCATCACTCGTTCAGCTTCAGTCATGTGGACAAATATCTGGCGTAGTGATGGTGTGAATGTGGCTTTAATCCAGCAGGGCAGGATGCAGGATCCACCACTAGATGGAGCTCTCCTCTCCACTCTCCCTCAGCTCCATGGTCCAGTCAGACCTGCTGCTGCTGCTGCTGCATCATCAGGACCAGCTGATCCTCCCTCATCACCATCACCTTCACCTGCACAGAGAAGAAGAGACGGCAGGAGTCACCACTCACAGTCCTTGAACGCATCGTCCCAGAGACCTTGACTGTTGACAGACTCTCAGTCACATGTTGAAAGTGTGAAAGATGGAGGTCATGTGACCACAGAGCGTTGGACTGATAGTGAGGCGTGATGAAGATGAAGTGATCAGTCATTGAGTGGTGAAGTGAGAGAAGAAGCAGTTGGATGGAGGGACAGTTGGATGAATGAGGAGCAGCTGGACGTCAACACCAGACCACAACAAAGTCATGTGACTGGCTGACTGGCACCATCCTCCTCTAACACTGGGACTGGGAAACATCATCAACCATCATGCACTGCTTCCACACCAGTACTGACCTCACACTCTCCAGTTTATAGTCTCTGCTGGCCACCAGAGCATCCAGCAGCTGCCCTGTTGAAGCCTTCACGTTGTTATCAGTTTCCATTCTTACGCAGATGACACACAGTTGTACTTTTCATTTAAGGCAAACGAGGCTCATCAGTTGGCCAAATTGGAATCTTGTCTTCGTGATGTCAGAACTTGGATGACACAGAATTTCCTGTTGCTTAATTCCGACAAAACTGAGGTCATTATATTTGGATCGCGAGAGAGTAGGGACAGAGTTTTTGATGGACAAAGTGGTCTATTTGGTACTACACCCAGTTCTACCGTGCGGAACCTAGGAGTCACTTTTGATCAGGACCTGACCTTTAATTCTCATATACAGAATGTAGGGAGGTCAGCTTTCTTCCACTTAAGAAACATTGCCAAAATTCGAAGTTTTTTGTCCTTCAAAGATGTGGAAAAAATAATCCATGCTTTTGTTACGTCTAGGCTAGATTACTGTAACTCGGTACTAGCAGGATGCCCAAATTCATCCCTTAGGACATTACAGTTAATCCAAAACTCTGCGGCACGATTGTTAACCGGAACTAGAAGGAGGCAGCATATTACTCCAATTTTAGCTTCCTTGCATTGGCTGCCTGTCAAATTTAGAATTGAATTTAAGATTCTAGTTTTAACTTACAAAGCTCTTCATTCTCAGGCTCCTTCTTATATTAGGGAACTCATTGAACTTTATCATCCTCCAAGAGCCCTTCGCTCTGAGGATTCAGGTCTTTTAGTTATCCCAAAAATTTCTAGAGTTAGATCAGGAGGTAGGTGTTTCAGTTTCCTGGCACCTCTATTTTGGAACCATCTTCCAGCCTCGGTGAGGGGGGCAGACACAGTTAGTTTATTTAGGAGTAGACTTAAGACTTTCCTTTTTCTTAAAGCTTATAGTTAGACTCCATCCACTGTCAGTTAAGCTGCTGTAGGCTTACGCCGTGGAGGGAGATCTTTCGCTCCCGTTACAGGGATCGTTGCTCTGTGCAGGCGGAACCTTTATCACTCTCCTCACCCAATCAATCTTTTACTCTATCCAATCTTTTACTCTATCCACTCTGTCCAAGCTCTCATTATGCTTTGTACAGTATGCTCGATATGCATGATACTGCCGCAGTCTCTGTGTCCCCGGCAGGTGATGACCACTGCGCCAGGAGCTGGATTGTGCTGTCCTGGGGGTCTTGCTGTCATCGCTTCATCCCACCGCCACGCTTAAGACCTGGACTAGTCCTATCGGCAGATTGTCCATCGAGCTAGGCTCTTGCCTTCCAAAGCATGGACACTTACACTCCACATGGACAGCAGCCTTGAATTATTTCCTATTCTTTGTGTTTATATCCGTTTTGCCTGGTTGGTGTATCTGTTTTTCACTCTGTCCTGTCTGCCACCCTGGCTCACTCTGCTCCTTTCTCTCTTTCTCTGTCTCTCCTCTATCTTTCTACTTCACCCCAACTACTCATAGGCAGATGATCGCCCTCTGGAGTCTGGTTCTGCCCTAGGTTTCTTCCCACAGGGGAGTTTTTCCCAGCCACTGTCGCATCTTGCTTGCTCCGGGGGCCCGGTTGGTTCTCTCTGATTGTATAAAGCGCTTTGAGACGCCTTTGGCTGTGATTTAGCGCTGTACAAATAAAAAAAAAAAAAAAAAAAAGTTTATCTCTCAGGTCCAGGAGTCTGAGGTGGGGGGGGTTGGACTTCAGAGCTGAGAGCAGCCAATCACAGCTGAGCTCTGACAAACTGCAGCTCCACAACCTGAAGGAAGAAGAAATGATGGAGAGTGAAAATCACAGGTGTGTGTGTAATTTACAGTAAAACCAGTCTAAACATTTCTAATGGAATCAAAGTGAATTTGAACAAAGTCAATTCAAAGTCATGACAACAATCACTGCAGCAGTTGTAGAGTGAAGAGGGTGAACTGACCACAGAACCTCCAGTTTACAGTCTGGACTCTGCAGGAAACCACTCAGCACCTTCACTGATGAATCCTGCAACTGGTTCTCACTCAGGTACAGCTCTCTGAGGTGAGAGGGGTTGGACTTCAGAGCTGAGAGCAGCCAAGAGAGAGAGATTTAACGCATTTCTCATGGAAACAGAGGGGCGGAGCCTCAAAGAAGGTGTGCAGTGGTAAAATGCAGTGAGATTGTGGCTGCAATCTGCGCCACAGATGCGGGGATCCACAAAGGTTTTTGTGCGATGACCTGCAGGTGCAAACACGCCCACTAATGCGGCACCTGAACCAGGTGTGAATGTTGCGGTCTGGCAACCTGAGAGCAGTTTGGGCCACAGGTTGTTGGTGAGTGCGTGTGTTTGACAGTGGAACTCTGCTGTGATGAAGGCTCTGCTGTGCTGCTGGCAGTACGATGCCTCCTCCTCTACCAGACTGCTGCCATCATGGAGAGAAAGTCCAGACCCGTCAGTCACCAACACCTGAGGACCAGCTGGATTCTCCATATCTAAGATATTGGCATATACACTGCAGTCTATGTCTATCTATGTATCATATTTCTGGATATATTTCAGGCTTCAGAGAGGAAAGTTTCACTCAGAAGCCAGAAACACTCTGACAGACAGAACCTGCTCCTGGTTCTGGTTCTGGTTCTGGCTGGCGCTGTTTGAATGAGGCATATTTGCATAGAAGGGGGCGTGTCCTTTTGCCCCGAATGACTCATTTAAATACATTCCAATGAGTCTGGCGCAGTCCTGCCGCTGCTGCGCCTCCGCGCATTTTCACATTTGCGTCCCCTCTGTAGATCAGAACCACCGCTTCTGGTGCCGTTTACACGCAGTTTCTGGCGCAAAAGCAGCGCAAACGCTTTGTGGATCAGAACCACAGTGTCTGTAAATTGTTATTGTCATAACAATCACTGCAGCAGTTGTAGAGTGAAGAGGGTGAACTGACCCCAGAACCTCCAGTTTACAGTCTGGACTCTACAGGAAACCACTCAGCTCCTTCACTGATGAATCCTGCAGCTGGTTCTGACCCAGGTCCAGCTCTCTGAGGTGGGAGGGGTTGGACTTCAGAGCTGAGAGCAGCCAATCACAGCTGAGCTCTGACAACCTGCAGCTAAACAACCTGAATAAAGAAGAAATGATGGAGAGTGAAAATCACAGGTGTGCGTGCATGTGTGTGTGTGTGTGTGTGTGTGTGTGTGTGTGTGTGTGTGTGTGTGTGTGTGTGTTTGTGAGAGAGAGAGAGAGAGAGAGAGAGATTTAAAACATTTGTAATGGAATCAAAGTGAATTTGAACAAAGTCAATTCAAAATCATGACAACAACAACAATCACTGCAGCAGTTGTAGAGTGAAGAGGGTGAACTGACCCCAGAACCTCCAGTTTACAGTCTGGACTCTGCAGGAAACCACTCAGCTCCTTCACTGATGAATCCTGCAGCTGGTTGAGACTCAGGTTCAGCACTCTGAGGTGGGAGGGGTTGGACTTCAGAGCTGAGAGCAGCCAATCACAGCTGAGCTCTGACAACCTGCAGATCCTCAACCTGAATAAAGAAGAAATGATGGAGAGTGACAATCACAGGTGTGTGCGTGCGTGCCTGTGTGTGTGTGTGTGTGTGTGTGTGTGTGTGTGTGTGTGTGTGTGTGTGATTTAAAACATTTCTAAGTTAGAAATGAACTGAAAGAAAAACACTACAGTGAGACAGAAGCTGCTGACGTCCTTCACAGTGACGGTGAAGGACGTCCGGTCCAAACTGGTCCCACTGAGCAGCTCCAAACATCACAACAATGAGACAAGATGTTGTGTGTGTGATGTCCATCTGCTGACACACACTGTCCACCAGTAGAGGGCAGCAACCTACCAGAGAACTTCCAGTCTGCAGTTTGGACTCTGCAGTCCAGCACAGAGCAGCTTCACTCCAGGATCCTCCAGGTGGTTCTCACTCAGGTCCAGCAGTGGGAGGTGGGAGGGGCTGGACTCCAGGGCTGAAGACACCACTGCACAGTGAAGCTCTGAGAGTCCACTGTCAGACAGTCTGCAGTGAAGGAGACAGCAGTGAGAAGATCATCACCATGTGAGAGTGTGACAGTGACTGAAGGAGCATCAACAGCTGATCAGCTGCTTCCATCATCACAAAGGACACATGAAGTTCTCCTGCAACAAGGAACCAAGTGCAGCTTCACACAGCAGTGAGTCAACACTGACACTGTTGCTCTGATCTGCTGCTTCAGCTCCACATGATGCTCACTGGTGTGTCCAGTCACAGCAGCTTGGAGCTCCACTGGATCAGAGCTCCAAGCTGCTGTGTGTTGGACATGTTGATCATGTTGGTGGCTTCATTCCTTCCTGCTGCTTCTTTTCATCTTAGTGGAGCAGCTTCACTCCATTCATGGTCCACAACCCTGTCTACAGGACTGCAGCATCATTAGCCCTGTGTTTACAGCCTGCTGCTGCTGCTGACAGTGACTGACAGTGTTGGAAGGAGACCAAAGCAGGGTGTTCTCAGAGGGTGGAGCCAACACCAATCAATCCATAAATCCATAAATCCATAAATCAACCAATCCATCACTCAATCAATTAAAGATCAATAATGAAGGTAAACTACTTTCTTTGCAGGTGGATCTTGAAACAAGCGTCTGCTGCTTTCAAGCTCCGTCTCTGCAGAATCAATCAGTGAGGAACCAGAAGGAACCCAGACCATCAGAGTCAGGACCGCTTTGAGAAGCTGCAGCTGTGTTCACTCACTATTGATTGATTGATTGATTGATTGTTTGTGTTGACAGAAACATCTGGACTTACTTTGCCTTCCTGCAGTTCCTCACAGCTGGAATCAGTCTCAATCTTCCCACATCTGATGTCTTGTACTTCTTCAGGTCCAACTCCTCCAGAACCTCCTCTGACATCTGCAGCACGTAGGCCAGAGCTGAACACTGGATGTCTGAGAGTTGCTTCCCTGATCTGTTCTCTGACTGCAGGAACTCTTGGACCTCCTGATGCACTGACTGATCCTTCAGCTCCAGCAGACAGTGGAAGATGTTGATGCTTCTGTCAGGAGAAACATCACCAGTGTTCATCTCCTTCAGGTTGTTGATGACCTTCTGTAAGGTTCCTGGATGTTTGTCAGTGAGACCCAGCAGGCCTCCTAAGAGTCTGTGGTTGGATTCCAGACTGAGTCCATGGAGAAAGCGAACAAACAAGTCCAGTTGACCGTTTGGACTCTTGAGGGATTTCTCCATCATCCTCTTCAGGAACTCATCCAGGGTGTCCAAGGTTTGGTCTGGGTTAGGGGCTTCTTCTTTTTTAAACAGATTTGAAAATTTTAAAAACATATTTTTTAAAATTTTATTTTTTCTGCTTTTGTGTCTTTGAGGAAATTTCGAAGAACCTCCTTCTTCCTGTTGATGTGACAGTGGAAGCAGTAGACTGCAGCCAGAAACTCCTGGACGCTCAGATGAACAAAACAGTAGATGGTTCTGTGGAAGATCACACTCTCTCTTCTGAAGATCTCTGTACAAACTCCTGAGTACACAGAGGCGTCAGTCACACTGAGACCACACTTCTCCAGGTCTTCACTGTAGAACATGATGTTTCCACTCTCCAGATGTTCAAATGCCAGCTGGCCCAGCTTCAGAAGAAGCTCCCAGTCAGCCTCCGTCAGCTCCTGTGGACCTCCTCCATACTTGTGCTGCTTCCTCTTGGTCTGGACCAGAAGGAAGTGTGAGTACATGTCAGTCAGGGTCTTGGGCAGCTCTCCTCTCTGCTCTGAGCTCAACATGCTCTCCAGAACTGTGGCAGTGATCCAGCAGAAGACCGGGATCTGACACATGATGTGGAGGCTCCTGGAGGCCTTGATGTGGGAGATGATCCTGCTGGACACATCTCCTCTATCTCTGAACCTCCTCCTGAAATACTCCTCCTTCTGGTCATCGGTGAAGCCTCGTACTTCTGTCAGCCTGTCCACACGTGACGGAGGGATGTGATTGGCTGCTGCAGGTCTGGAAGTGATCCACAGCAGAGCCGAGGGAAGCAGATCTCCTCTGATCAGGTTTGTTAGCAGGACGTTGACTGACTTCTTCTTCTTCTTCTCAAAGTCCAGAGCCAGTCTGCTTTCATCCAGGCCGTCCAAGATGAAGAGAAGTTTGCAGACATGCAGCTGCTCTGCTGTGAGCTTCTCTAACGTTGGATGGAAAACATGGAGCAGCTCCAGAAGACTGTAGTGCTGCTCTTTGACCAAGTTGAGCTCCCTGAATGAGAGAGGAAGCACCAGATGAAGGTCCTGGTTCTCTAGGCCCTGGGCCCAGTCCAGAGTGAACTTCTGCACTGAGAAGGTTTTTCCAACCCCAGCGACGCTGTTGGTCAGCACCACTCTGACTCTGAGTCCCTGCTGCTCAGGTGAGGCTTCAAAGATCTGGCTGCACCTGATTGGACGCTCGTGGAGGCTCTTCTTGGTCTTCTTGGTCTCCAGCTGCCTGACCTCATGCTGTCTGTTGACCTCCTCACTCAGTCCCTCAGTGATGTGGACCTCAGTGTAGATGCTGTTGAGGAGGGTTTGACTTCCTGCTTCTGAGCAGAGAAAAGTTTGGAGAAGAAAACATCAGTGTGACAGCGTGAGCATCATTTTCTCTCCACCACTTTTTCAGCTGCTTTGATGAAGTTGCTGCTGCTGCTGCTGCTGCTGCTGCTGCTGCTGCTGCTGCTGTTGCTGCTGTTGCTGCTGCTGCTGCTGCTGCTGCTGCTGAGGAGTGACTGTTTGCTCTCAACGTCCCTCAGTGAATCTTCTCACTGGAGGTCCTGAAGGACCTCAGAGGCAGAAGTGAAGGAGGTGCAGGTGGACGGTCTTACTGTGATCAGCCTGGGTGTGACTGGCAGCTCCTGGGTCTTCACTGAAGTCCAGAGGGAAACCTTTGGACCGGTCACTCTGCATGGACAGACTGCTGGACACTGGAGGCTCTGCTCTCCGTCTGTGTTGAAAACAGAAATATTTAAGATCACATTGAAAAGTTCAAACCTTTTATTTCATGTTTGGTTCTCCATGAACACTGACAGGAAGTTCTCCTCCTCGTCGGCCCTTCGCTAATCACTTCTTGTTCTTTGGTCTTATTTCAAAATCACACAGCTTCACAATTCAAGACTTCCTCTATTTTCCTGCAGGTGGCGACGCTGAGTCACTTTGGATGAAATCATCTCAATGTGAAGGAGCTGCAGTGTGACCTCACTGGATCCAGTTTTAACACACGCGCACACACACACACACACACACACACACACACACACACACACACAGTTATCTTACTGTGTCTCAGGAGGTCCAGGTTCAATACTGAAGTATGGAGGAAGAAATATGGAGTGGTCACTCTTCAGAGACTCCCAGCTGGACCCTGGAGACTCTGCTCTCTTTGTCTTGTATTGAACTCTGCAACACAAACATTGATGTCTGTGAAACATGATTCTTTCATCAATGATCTGCTGAGAGTCATCAATAAATCTCCACACACTGCTGTTTCCAGTCAGGAGGAAGAAAGAGGGTTGTTCCTCTCACATCAGCTTCCAGTTTTTCCAGACCACCAACAGTTTGAACAGTGAGTCAAACAGCAGTTCCAGTGACTGAGTCACTCTAAGTCAGGGGTCTCAAACTCAATTCACCTGGGGGGCCACTGGAGGCAGAGACTGGGTGAGGCTGGGCCGCATTGGGTATTCCACAAGAAAAGCTTAGTTCAAAATAAAATTAAAAAAAATAATAATAAATGAACAAAATAGTAGACATGTTCTCTCTTCACTGCAGGCTTTGAAAAAGACCTTTGGGGCTGTGGAGTTTATTTTAATTCCACTTGGTGTCACCGTCGTATTCAGCCGACGCACGCAGAACCTCATTTCAGCAACGTGCATCGTTTTCGCTTCTTTTTCAAGTAACAGCAGCACGGTGGTCGGTGGATCATAGCCCAGTCGCAGTTTCCTTTGCTTTTGTGTCTGATGTTCATGTCTTTCATGATGAAATGAACCTCATGGCATTTGTAGGTGGTAGAAAGTATCGGGACAGCGAGCGCAGAAAGGCGACTGCTCCCAGAGTGCCTGGCGTGTTGTAACAGGAAGTGAGAATGCCACCATGCTGTTGTTGTTGTGAATGTAAAAATAGAAACAAAAAAGGAAACAAATGACATATATAGAAATCTATGTAATATTCATCATGTGAGGCAATGCAAATAAATAAATATATATATAATGACCCCAAATAACGATGCCTTCTAAAGTTGTCCAGGTTAATGGGGGGGGGGGGGCTGTTACTGCAGACAGAGGGGTGTGGCTAAATGACCGCAGACCACATGAGGCTACAATTGAGTTCCTTACTTTTATTTTATCTCACTGTGTACGCATCATTTTGATTGATCTTGTCAGAGAGAGACATACTGTATATACGTATAATGTCTCGCTGGGCAGAAACTTTTTCTGGAAGTGTGAAGGCAGCGCGCAGGGACGAAGCTCCGCCTCTGCCTGATGCAGTAGAAACCAGCCAGCCAGGAAGAAAACTCTGCATGGCAACGCTGCTGGAACCTTCACTCATTGAGAAATGTTTCTCTGCTTGCATCGAGCCCTGTCGATGTCCCGCCCTGAGAGCCACATGCTGTACCCCACTGTGATTGGTAGGTTTGTTAAGCTCCGTACACAACACTGTGAAGTGCCATTATTCTAAAACTCGCGGGCCTCACTAATATTAACCTTTCATATTAAGGTGCGGGCCACAAAATATCGTCTCGCGGGCCGCAATTCGCCCACGGGCCGCGAGTTTGAGACCCCTGCTCTAAGTGTTCTTACCGTGTCTCAGGAGGTCCAGGTTCTTTACTGAAGTATAGAGGTTCATGTTTGGAGTGGTGACTCTTCAGAGACACACAGCTGAACCCTTGAGACGCTGCTGCTCCGTCCTCCTCTTCCTCCACTCGAACACTCATCTTGAGCTGGAGGTCAAACAGGAAGTGAGGCAGTGAGCTCAGAACACTCTGACTTCCACTCGGGAGCGAGAGAAC
>NW_027466267.1:37500-90000 GCF_046127955.1 Nelusetta ayraudi
GTGATTTCACTCGCACGTCGCATCATGAAGTTTTGACGTCACTGAACTGGGAGCCACGCCCACTCAGTGACGTTTTGATATCAGGCTCCCTCCACGATGTATCAAGCACTCCTCCGTCAGGTCCGTCAGCGTCACTCGCAGGGCATTGTGGGTATTGTGTGGGGACACCGTGACAGAGAGTGTCAGCTGGGAGAACAAGTGACTGCTGTGGACAGTGGGGGGGTTAAGACTATACTTTTAGGGATCATTTCTATAGTTTCTGACTGAGAAGTGTGTTTCCAAATGGGTTTGGTCTCGCTACCCACGATGATGAGTTGTGATGTTCTCTTCTGAGCGTGAAGCGGGCGCAGTTTAATGATTCACTTCATACGGACTGCGTCATTGATGATCGTTCTGGGCCCCCTGGTGGAGTACAGAGGAGGAGAACATGAACAGAGTGGTTGCTTTTTTAATGTTAAAGTCAAATGTCAGTTATTATTTCCTGAGTCCGCAACGTAGCCACTGTTGAATCTTCCAAAAGTCAAAACATTAGGGACGGTCGAAACTTAGTTATAAATTTATCAAAGCTGTCAGTAAGTATTGTATGCACTGATTTTCCTAAGCTGGGGGGGACTATCCATTTTTAGATAGAAACAGCTTTTTTTTTTTTTTTTTAATAGAACTGGGCTTCAGGTGACAATACTAACTCAGCCACACTGGGCCTTCCAGAACATTCTGCTTCATTTGAGACGGTGGACGAGAGAACTGGGGAGAGTTACAGCCACCACTGTCACATTAACACAGTCTTTAAATATATGAAGAATGTAATGCGTGTTGTTTTAAATTTTTTAAACATTTTTTTTTTTTTTATAAATTACTGTCATTTGTGATTTCTTTTACAAATATTACATACATTTGATATTTACTCTTTACTTTTTATTGTTTATTTTGAACTTCTTCCGACTCCTTTTTCAAACTATGTGCCTTGTTTTTTGTTATGTTTTTGCTTTTAAAAAAAAATTTAAAAAAATTGTATTATTATTTATTCTATCTTTCTTTTTTATACGTACAGATTAATAATAATACACGTTTGAAAATAAAATGCATTAATTCATTCCTTTTTTAAAAACCTGTTTTTTCCACCATCAGCGTCAGCGTCAAAACTAAAATAAACATAGTAGAAGAAAAAAAAAATAGTATCAGAAAGACGTTAGATGTCAAAACGTGGACAGGAACTTGTGTGGGTAGCGAGGAACGGGTCAAAAACAGGAAGTGACGTCAGACGTCAAGCCGTCGCTCGACGTGTTTGCGTCACTAAGTTGTCCCAGCCAGGCTGCCGGGCTGCTGCTGCTTCAGTCCGCCGCCACCGAGCTTGTTTGGTTGTGGTTGCTGCTGTTGTTTACTTAAAAAAAATAATAATAATAATAATAATAATAATAATTAATACAAATTCCCGTCGTCGCTCAGCATAGCATGGTGGCCCTGCGGACAGACTGCTGGACGCCTCCGCGGAGTCAGTAGGGACATGACGGCCGAGCCCGCCGCACTTCCACACAGCAGCGAGCAGAGCGAGGAAAACACCGAGTCATTGGCCGGGGAGCTAACCGCGGCTAGCCGCAGCAGCAGCAATAGCAGCACCGAGCACCGCTCCTCTCCCAGGTCCTCCAGGTCCCCCCCAGCGCAGCCCAGCGGTGTGGTGAGGAGAGGATGAATTGGCTCTTCCCGCTGTCCAAGGGCAGCGGAGCTCCTCACCCTCCTGTCAGCAGCCTGCAGCAGCAGCGGCAGCGGCAGATCGACTCGCTCAAAGCCGCCCATCCCAGGTACAGGCACCGCCAGTCCAGTCGCTGAAAACCACCGGAGCCAGCGCGTTGTGTTTTTCACCACCTTATCGAACACATTGGCTTTTGTGAAGAGGAGTGTTTTCATATTATGTTTGACTTTATTGCCGTCTGCCTTCATAGCCAACGGCTAGCAAACCTTCCAACAGTAGCACATCACCACAGGTGTGTTTGTGTTTGTTAGCCTAGCTGACCTGGCCGTCGTTTTCAAGCAGCATCTAGCGTCGATACGTTTTTATTACCGGGTGTTTTTACCCACGAATCCTCTGCGACCATGCCGGTAAAGTCCAACTCGCCCTAAAGCAGCGAGTTTCAACCAGCGGGCTAGTAGTTTGGTCGTGACGACGCGCCGTAGCGCGGCTAACGTCTGCTAGCGCTCCGTGCTAGTGGTTCACTAGTGGCACAGCTGAGATTTATGACTTGTTATTGTTAGCCAGACAGTTGACCGGTGAACACTGTGGCTTCACGGCGCTGCTGGCAACACTGGTGGAGCGACGTCTACCACGGTAACTAGACTCTCGGTTCCATCGGTGATCAACCTAAGGCTCGGCTCCCTCGGGGATGCGCCAGCTAATGATATTGCGGAGATTAAGGTCTTAGCCTTTGTTTACTTTGATGGATCGTAGCGCGACGAAAACACCCTCGTGGCGTGACAGAGGAATTAATCCTATCAGACGGAAATGAATCATAATGTTAATTTAGTTCCACACGTCAAGGACTCCCAAGGAATGTGACCGGTAAATTGTTTGGGTCACAACTCCCAACCCGTGATGATAAGGTTCAGTCAGTCTCACTTGAGCATCCTTATCTGTTCAAATCAACTGGAGAATTCACAACTACACTCCCAGTCAACGGTTTGGGCTCATGCTTCTGATTGAACGTATTCAACAGAAAAGTGTGAAGTGACTCAAACCAGTTTTACATCGTAGATGATCCAGAATAGCCACCCCTCATATAATATATATATATATATATATATATATATATGTATATATGTATATATGTATATATGTGTATATGTGTATATATGTATATATGTGTATATGTGTATATATATATATATATATGTGTATATATATATATATATGTGTATATATATATATATTTATATATATATATATATGTATATATGTGTATATATGTATATATATATGTATATATATATATATATATATGTATATATATATGTGTATATGTGTATATATATATATATATATATATATGTATATGTATATATATATATACATATATATATATATATATATATATATATATATATATATATATATATATATATATATATATATATATATATATATATATATATATAAATATATGTACATATTTAGGTATGTACATATTTAGGTATTTAACATTTTTCTCTCCACATATCTTGCTCCTATATTTGATATCTTCAGCATGTATCTGCAGGTTTGACCGCTAGTGTGAATGTTACGTTCAATTTCGGTGGAAGCTACGCTATTGACTGTGTTTGACGTTGTTGTCACCCCCGCCTGCCTGCCGCACGCAGCCTTGCAGAGATCCAGAAGGATGTAGAGTATCGGATACCCTTCACCGTCAACAACTCCACCATCAGCGTCAACGTGTGAGTAGATCCAGTGCGTCAGCTCACTGCAGAGAGCACAACAGCTTCACACCGCAGCTGGCAACTGTCGCCATCACATGACTTCCTCTCTCTCGTTCTTCCTCACTGGAAGACTTGTCACATGATTGACACGACAATGTTTGCTGCTTATAGGGACAAAGTGTTATCATCACACGTGCACTGTAGGGCTGTGCGATTCATCCAGTTTAAATCCAAATCTTTTTTTTTTTTTAGTCGGAATGATGTAAAATTGAGGGAAATCGGAAAATCGAGTTTCTTCTTTCATGCTTCCAGGTTGGCGCCTCTTGGGTACCGTAGTACTCCCCCCCCCCCCCCCCTTCGAGAAGCTGTTAACTGGCTATACCTATGTAGCATCTGCACTAGCTAGCCACAGCAGGTGTTAACACCAAGAAGTGATTCTGTTTGCTGCCCTCGCCGCTACCTGGGAAATTATTTTTCCCAAGTCGCACACAACACACACTTTGTCCCCGTTTCTGTAGTACATTTAACAAGATTTCCGCCCCTCCTCCTCCCCCAAAAAATTCGAAATCGTAAATCGAGTTTTCAGAGAAAAAAAAAATTGGGATTTTGTTTTTGACCAAAATGGCCCAGCCCTAGCGTACTGTGAGATCATTGCACAGAATGAATCAAACATGAAGAAATGCAAAGAAAAGAAAAACACGTTACAGGAAGGAGATTTTCACTTCAGTTTGCATTTCGAGTTTTAAGTTGAAATTTTGTCAATAAAGTTAAAATTTTTGTGAAACAGGCAAATTTTCCTGAATAAAGTCGGAATTTTCCTGAATAAAGTCGATGCAAATAAAGCGGAACTTGGCGAGCAGTCTGGATGGATGGTGGCTGGACCCAGCCAGCCGCAGTTAGCAGTGAACTGCAGTCAACAGGTGGATCCCAGCAGGTTCAGCCACTGGCTGCGTCTCACTTCAGGCTCTGCATCCTTCCAAGGCTGCATTTGAAAGGAAGTTGCGTCACAGCACTGCGTAAAGGCTCCTCCCAATTCCCAGAAATCTGAAGGACGCTCCAAATGCCCCCTACTGTTACCAAGGCTTCAGATGAAGGACTCTTCCTTCAGAAGGAGGACGCTTCCTTCAGACGGAGGACGCTTCCTTCCAAGGATGCAGAGCCTGGATTGAGACGCAGCCTCAGTCATCGGGAAGCTGCTGGCCAGATTGGAAGTGCTCCGCCTTGCTCCTCTAGACCTTTCCTGCGGAGCCTCTCTCCACTTTATTCTCCACATCCTGACCGACTTCACCTTGGCGTGCATTTTCTAGCGATAACCCTGTCCTTGTGCCGCAGTCTACTGCCTCCACAGTTCCCCCAGGAGAAGCCGGTGGTCAGCATCTACCCCCCTGTTGGACATCATCTAGTGGACAGCAATAATGGCACCATCATCACCAGCCCCCTCGTCAGCAACGTAAGACTTCTGGCCTCAGTCCCACGTCAGAGGTGTGGCGTCGCAACAGCAAGCTGCGCGAGAGGCCTGTGATGAAACTTTATTGATAACAATATGGGTCAAAGTGAAACTGAAAGTGTTTTTTTGTGTCACAGTTTGGGATGCACTCCGACCTGGGGAAGGTCATCCAGAGTCTGCTGGATGAGTTCTGGAAAAGTCCTCCTGCCTTGATGTCCAGTGGGCCCGCTGGCTTCCAGTAGTGAGTCTGACCTCTGACCTCTGGCCTCCGTCAACATGAAGCAGAGTTGCAACCAGACCAGTGTCTTTGAAGCCCCACCAGGGTGTTTAGCTCTTAGAACCACCCAGAACCATCCAGAACCACCATGGTGTTTAGCTCTTAGAACCACTCAGAATTATCCAGAACCATCCAGAACCACCCAGAACCACCCCTGGACCACCAGAGGGTTGAGCTCTTTATTGAAATGACTGTGGAAACATTGCAGACACGGAGGAGATGCAGCTGTTTGATGACTGACTGTTGATATTGTTTCTTCAAGTTCGGCTTAAGGGCCGGATTGAAAAACTTAATGGGTCACATATGGGCCCTCGGGCCATGGTTTGCCCACCCCTGGTCTTAGGTGTCCAAAACAAGATGTTCATTCACTTTGCTGCAACCTTGAGTCATGAAACAAACCCTCATCCCTCCTCCTCCTCTTCCTCTCTCTCCTCCTCCTCTTCCTCCTCTTCCTCCCCTTCCTCCCTCTCCTCCTCCTCCTTTTCCTCCTCCCCCTCCTCTTTCTCCCTCTCCTCCTCCTCCTCTCACCCCCCCCTGCTCCTCCTCTCAGCAGCATGTACAAGTCTGGGATGCCTCCTTACTCGGCTCAGTCTTTCCACTATGGTCCTCGCCACGTTGGCCCCAGCCTGACGCCCCCTGCTGGTGGCGGCCCAGCGGCGCCCTCGGCCTCGGGGACCCACCCTGGGTCCGAGGGCCTCCCTCCCGGCTCCTCCAGACCCGCGGCTCCGTACGGGCTCCTCTCTGAGCTGCAGCTGGCCGCTCCCACCGGAGAGCCTCTGGTAATGGCTGCCGTCTCTCCTCCTTCCTTCCTTCATTCTGCTTCATGTTGCTCTGTGCGTTGTGAAGGAGTTCTTTCATGGCAGTTGGTAGTTGGTCAACTCCCACTCTGCTGTTGTGTGTTTTTTCCAGGCTGGACTCAACGGACACCTGTACAAGATGCCCGACATTCCCGAGTCCTTCCCCGAACTCCACGACCTGAAGTAAGGAGCTCCACTTGCACCAGTTTAGACCAGCAGTGTTGAACCGGTGGGGCGCAACCCCAACGTGGGTCGCCGAGCTATTTGGATTGTGTCGCGGCTTTGTGGGCGGTTTCTCCACATGTAGAGACTGCGGCTGTGTCTCAGTTCAGGCTCTGCATCCTTCCAAGGCTGCATCTGAAAGGAAGTTGCATCATAGCACTGCGTGAAGGCTCCTCCCAATTCCCAGAAGTCCAGAGGACGCTCCAAATGCACCCTACTGTTAGCTTTAGGATGCTTTGCGTGCTGCTGCAAAGCATCCTGGGATCCTGGGAAGTCGGCTGAAATTAGCGCCATCTACTGGCAAAGACACCACGTATAAATTTAAGTATTGAAATTTCACATGGCGAACCAATGATTAGCTTGATGCTATGAAAACGTCACTTCCGGGGTTGGCCAGCAGGGGGGGGAACGGCGGTGACGCAACCAGGAAATACGCTGAAGGCTAGACCGCCCCGTGTGGTTACCGGGGAGGCGGGGTTTGGGTCGGTCCTTCTGGGCCGGGTCCTTGGGAGGACGCTTCCTTCAGACGGAGGACGCTTCCCTCCAAGGATGCAGAGCCTGGATTGAGACACAGCCATATTCATATACATATGTGTATCTATAGAGAGAGAAGCTGTTGACATTCCTGATGCAGGACACTCGGTTCAACTCAATGATGATGTCATGAATGAGTTTCCAGGACGTGACAGAAATCTGGGGGCCGTTTAGCCACGTGTAGTATCTGAATCTATGCATATGTCCTCATGTGATCTTATGTGTATGGCCTGATGTGAACTCAGCGGTGAACCCGCTGTGGCACTCCTTCCCTAAGGATGTTAGGGTCCATATATGGTCTTGTCGTTGCCAAGGTCCACCAAATTGAAACCAGATGGCCATTGGGGGTGCAATTATGGAATGCATACATCCTCCTCCACTTCCTGTATCTTCCTCCCTGGTTGCTGGGGGTATAAGAGGAGATGTGAACAAAGGATCATCGGAGTTGCTCACATCTGGCCCAGAGACATCCCCAGGCGTTCCATGGTGCCTGTCTGACTCTTGACTTCTTTGCAAATAAACCAGTTTTTATATACAACTAAGTCTGTGTCAGTGAAGACTCCTTCAACATCTACATCACCTGAATCCACCAGAAGAATTCACCACACACGTTAGAATATTGTGACTTCCTGCCTGGTCCTGATGCTCCAGCAGCTGAGAGCCGCTGACTTGGACCACCAGTCACATGACTGCCGTCTCCTCCTCCCCCTCCCCCACCTCCTCCACCTCCTCCCTCCTCCCCCTCTCCTCCTCCCCCCCTCTCCTCCTCCTCCTCCTCCTCCCAGTCTCATGCAGCTGTCCAGCTTGTCTGACAGCGACGACGCCCTGCTGGAGCTCTTTGTCAGTCTGCCGCAGCTCAAGCAGATCAACCAGGACAAGGAGGAGCTGGTCACCAACATCGTGGAGATGGCCAGTGAGTTTCCCGCTGCCGGGCCTGGGAAGAGGACGCTTCTTTTTTTTTCTCTCTCTCTCTCTCTCCAGGGAGCAGAAACTCATCGTTGTCGAATTGTGCCTCCTTTCTTTCTGTCCTTGAACTTCACAGAGAAAAACCTTCAGATGGAGCCGCAGCTCGAAGCAAGAAGACAAGAGATGCTGTTCAAGGTGCGATCATCTCCTCAGCCGACGCTTGACGCAGGCCAGTGCGCTTTGTATTCATGGTGTGTGTGTGTGTGTGTGTGTGTGTGTGTGTGTGTGTGTGTGTGTGTGTGTGTGTGTGTGTGTGTGTGTGTGTGTGTGTGTGTGTGTGTGTGTGTGTGTGTCAGTGTGAACAGTTGACTCAGATGAAATCCACGTTTGAGACGAGGATGCAGAGGCAGCACGAGCTCAGCGAGGTAAGAAGCCCCCTCACCTCTTCTGGCATCCATCTGCTGCTTCCTGAAATCTTCTTTCTATATCATTCTTAATCCTCGGGAATTGTGCACTTTCGAAATGAAATGACAGGTTTTTGAACCACATTCCTTCAAACGTGATGGAATAAAATCCAATAAACAATACAAGCGCTCTAAACCTCCTCTGAAGTGGCCTGCAGACTCTTGGGTTTCTTTTTTTTGCTCCTGGCTCCAGAGTTGCAGCCTCAGCACTCTGCAGGCTCGCCTGAAGGTGGCGGCCCACCAGGCGGAGGAGGAGTCGGAGGACACGGCCGAGAACTTCCTGGAGGGACGCACGGACATCGACGAGTTCCTCAGCGGCTTCATGGAGAAGAGAACGGTGAGACCTCGATGAGCCGTGTTACAGTGTTGTGCGGTGCGCTGTGTAGTATCTGATGTTTGTTCTGCCGCTCAGCTTTGCCACAGCAGAAGAGCCAAAGAGGAGAAGCTCCAGCAGTCCATCAACGCACATGGACCGTTCCCCAGCAGCCACTAGGAGGTACGGCACAAACACACCACCAGGTGGCAGCGCAGCCTATCACTCATCTGTGTCTGTAGAGCAGGGGTCACCAGCCCTGTGCCCCCAAGCACCCCCGAGTCCTTGAGTCGCCTCCCTGCCAGACTTCGTGTCAACACTGAAACCAATGTTTTTTTTCTAAACGCTGACGTCACAGCTCTAAACCACCTCCCCCTCCCCCGCCCCCGCCCTGCAACCTGAGCAGCCATGAGGTGCAGACCACCATTCACAACAACACCTGTTACTACTGCTGCTGCTGACCACAGCCTGCAGTCTCCCATTAACTAACCTGCACTGCAACAACCTACAGACACCAGTGAGCAATCACACACGGTGCTCGTGGCTCCATGGTTGATGTGTAGGGCTGTGCGATTCATCCAGTTTAAATCCAAATCAGATTTTTTTTTTTTTTTTTTTTTTTAGTCGTAACGATGCTAAATAGAGGAACATCGGAAAATCGATTTTCCTCTTTCATGCTTCCGGGTCGGCGCCTCTTGGGTTCTGTAGTCTCCCCCCCCCACCCTTGAGAAGCTGTTACCTGGCTACCTATGTGGCATCTGCACTAGCTAGCCACAGCAGGTGTATTGACCGCAGCAGTGGAGAACCGCTGCTCCACATGGCACCGTCTTTGTATTTGAATGTTGTGTTTTGGGATTGCAGGGGACTGGCAGTAGATAAACCAGGCCTGCTATTAATATTCCAGCAAGCAAGTACGATGAGGAAGTATGACGGCTGTGTGGGAAGGCTGCTTGTAACATTTTCTTTTTTTGACGTTTGATCTTCAGGACCGGAGTTCTCTCGACCGACTGCTGCCAGTTGAGACCAAGAGCACAACAATGGCTGCCTGCGGGAAGCAAGAAGAGAGGGGGGGGGGGGGGGGGGGAGTTAAAAGATGAAGGAGAAGAAAGAAAGAAAAGGAAAAGAAAAATGCACCTGTGCTGAAAAAGGGACTTCAGATAAACTGTTTGGTGGGTGAAGCGATGGATGGGTGGGTGGATGGATGGGTGGATGGATGGATGGATGGATAGACTGAAAACTGGGGGACCTGAGCGACACTGTCACAACTTTTTCTACCGGCGTCGTTACCCACAACTTCTCACATTTTCTAACGTCCATCTTGGACTTGGCAAAGAGGTTCTGCCTCCTTCCACCAGTTTAGTTGCACTGCTTCAACAGACCAGAACCTGATGGTCGTACAAACAAACCCCACTGGAAAGACGGTACCGAGCCGTTTGAGCCGACCTCACATCCTCCAGGCAGGAAGTGTTCATTTGTCGTTCCACGTGCTAACACACACTTCCTGTGTTGCGTTGGTGGCCCCCCCTGATTGGCTGATGTCTGGTCAGGTGGTCTGCCGGGGGCGGGCGGCTGTTTCACCACTGGTGAGGCTGCTCAAGGTCGTTCACATCCGACACACGACCTCTGCCACAGCCAATCAGCAAGAAAAGAGTCGTTGGCTAGTGGAACCTTTGTGTGCGTGCGTGCGTGCGTGCGTGTGCGTGTGTGTGTGTGTGCAGTGGTTGCTCGGTCCTTCATCCAATCCAACGTCCAAAGTCCACCGCCGCCCTGCGTTTGTGACTCTCTTTAGTTTCCAAGAAGCTCGTGCGGCTCTTCGAGCCTTTGACTGAGGAGAAAGTTGGAAATCCTGACACGGTGACACACCTGCACTTGAAGAAGAAGAAGAAGAATGGAGGCCCCGAAAAATCCTCTCCGGGAACCACAATTTGATGTGACCTTGAGCGATCCTTTGATATCCTGACACCTTGGTGTCCTTGCTTCTGGACGTTTGCTCCTCATAGCTCTTCTTCTTCACAGTCCCAGTGGTATCTTGGAGACGGCACCCCCGGGGCCTTCCAGCGCTACTGTTGTCACACACGTTTCCACTGCTGAGCCTCAGAAGAATCGAGTCCCATATTTTTCAATGAGGAAACCCAGCATAGATCCGCCGCCATTGCAGAGAATGCCGTGAGCATTGAGTCGGTCGTCAGCGTTCAACTCCCGTTGCCCTACGACACACTGGACCTGCACTCAGCCTCTTCTCTTTCTTCCTTTCTTTTTTTTTTTTTTTCCAAACCCTGATCGAGCGAGTTGTGTACTTGAAAAACCACACTGATGACAAATCAGCACTGTCACAGTAACCTGGCGAGACGAGTCGTCGATGGTGAAATGTTTTGACTGGTGTAGCCGGAGAAGATTTGGAGTGATTTTTGGAGAAGGTTGGCGTTAAAAAAAAACAAAAAAAAGAAGATCTGCAGAAAAATGGCAAAATGGTATTGGATACTGTATTTAAATAATGTTAATAATAGACTTTATTGTAATCAAAGACTCAGACAACTTGTATTATAAGTTCTTATTTAATTTACTAGAAGAATAAAGCATTTAGAATATCTTTGTGTCATTCTCAATCATAACACATTTCAACTCCCGCCTAATTAAAAAAGAAAAAAAAGAAAAAGATCTCGTCTCTCATGTCCTCCGAGCAAGAGGTGGCGCCACCGCTCCGTCGAGGTAAAGTAAACAGGAAGTCCACCGTCACCGGAAGTGCAGAAGAAGACGTTGAAAGCAATGGACGGAAGTCATCAGCGAGCCTTGGCAGCGGGAAACACATTTTTAACCGTTTTAAGCGTTGCCGTAACGAAATGAATCCGGACTGCGGCGCGTTTGTAAAGTAGAGAAACGGCAAGTCTTGCGACCAGCTAGCGAACCCACACTCGGTCCGCGCGCCATAAATACTTGAGCGGGAAGTTAGCGTGTCGGGTATCCAGATCAGCTTTTCTATTCTTTCTTCACTTTTAACTTCCATCCGTCCCCGTCCTCTCTCCTGGACGGAACATGAGCCGACCAATGGGAGACAGCCACCGAAGGTTTCTGCAGTCCATGATGGCCAACGGCATCCTGGAGGAAAGGGCGGCAAAGTCCCTCCACCGCTACTACCGAGAGACCCACAACAGTATGTCCGAGTTTGACTCCAGTCGCAGCAGTTAAGAACAGGGCGCGACATCCAGGGGGGCGTCACCCCCGATTCAGCCTTGAGACCCCCCCCGGAAGCCTCGAACATTTGAAGGAGCTGTCATACTTTAAAAAAATAAATTAAAAAAAATGAAATTAACGTGGTACGTGGGAACCTCCTGTCCAGATAAAACCCGTGTTTTAAGTCGGACCGCTGACGTTGTCTGGAAAAGGCCGCTTCTTTCTCTCCCCCCCCCCCCTTTGGCCGTCGTGGGCTTTTCTTCTGTCTCCTCTCCGGGCCTTTTCCTCTTCGCAAAGGAAAGTAAAGTTCCCCCCCTCCCCCCACAATTTTTTTTCAAAATAAAATTGAGTTCAGACTTCTTTCTGTGCGGCCTGGCACCCAAAACGACCTCAGATCTACTCCACTAGTCTGTCACATGTCCAAAACATCTTCCCGACGTCTCTGATTTCTCTCTGAAACTTGCGTCGTCCGTAAGCTCTCTGCTGTGTCTTTGTATTTCTTACCTTTTTATCAGCGGTACATCTTTCCATGCTGAACGATTCAATTCTTGATTTGTCCTTCGCAGCGCAGCCGACCAACGACAAGCTGGACGATTTCATTGCCACCATCAACTCAGCGCTGCAGCCCATGTTCATGCAAGTCAGAAAGGGGATGTCAGAGGACAACGGTCAGCAGTACTTTGCCCTGGTTAGTAGGACATTGTGGTTTGCTGATGAACAACCTGCATTGAGCATTTTATTGTTCTTTTGATACTTTGGTGGAGGCAACCCCTGAAACTCCTGAACGTTTCCCTGCCATGAACCTGTGATGTCATTAGGGCGTCCTTCAACAAGCTGAGTCAGCGTGTTGTCATTGTGCGCAGGTGAATATGGCCGAGACCGACATCACCAGGATGTCCTCAGACTATGCTGACAATGAGCTGGAGCTGTTCAGAACTACGGTGAGCTCAGGGATCTCCTCAGGGATCCGTTCACGTGGGGCCGATGTCCTTGATGTCCCGTGACGTTCTCGGGTCACAACCCCTTCTCATTCAGATGGACCTGATTGTTGACTCGGAGAGCGGCCGCGCCTCTTCCACGGACATCCTCAACCGAGCCGACGGCTTGACCTCCAAAAAGCTGAAGAAGAGTGAGACGGAGAACCTCTTGAACCGACTGGTGCAGGACAGGTGGCTGGACATGGTACAGTGACTGTCGTCTTTGCTGCGAGAGAAGCGGCAGGCCTCATTTTGCCGTGGTGCCCCCCCCCACACACACACACACACACACTTAGCACCCACCTAGGTTAGCTATTACCTGTTTCTACATTATTCTCCTGTTGCAATGTCAATGTCAGAACACTGGGAGGCAGTATTAGACAGGTAAGTCCAGGTAACTGTCCGTACTATTTTATTCCTTTTTATTTAAGGTCATTCTTCGGGGACCTAGTTTAAGATGTTCCATTGTTTTTCATTACATTTGATGGTGATTTTGTAAAAAAACAAAACAAAAACAAAGCTCACTTTCCACATTGTTGCTGAATTTTGATTTTGTGAGGAATTGTCTTTGTCACATTTAGAAACGGGGTGAATACATGTTGTCCACCAGATGTATTATCGAGATGGACACTTACATCCGAACAATGTACCAGGACCAGGTGAAAGAGTGTCACATCTGTCGCAACATCGTCTTCCAGGTTCGTTCCCGCTTTGTGTCCACATCGTTGTCATGATGCGCGTTTAACCAACAAACCCGACTAACCGCCATTTTTCTTTCCCCCCCTTCCGTTTCCTGTCTTAGTGTCAAGTTTGTGACAATCCCGCATGTGGCATTAAAATGCACAACCCGTGTGTGGCAAGATACTTTAAAGGAAGAACGGAGCCGAGGTGCCCGGCCTGCGAGGACTTCTGGCCACACGAAATCCCTGGTATGTGCGTATGTGCGTATGTGTGTGTGCATTTATAGTCAACCTTCAAACAATATTTATTTGCAACATTTATTTTGTAATACAGCATTCATTCAGTAATGCTTTCAAAGAAACTTGGAATGAACGTTTGCGTTGTTCCTGTTTAAGTTTGCGACATTTTAATGCAGAGGTCAGAGGTCAGATCTTATTTAACGTGGTTTTCCACACGGAAACAACTTCACTCAGAGAGAGGAAACAAAGTGTGCAGTTTTCCTTGACATTAAAACCCCCTGCAGCTGCAACTGATAATCTTCCCATCATAGTATTATTAGACTCTTTTTTTTTTTTTTCAAAACACATTTTTAGTTACCACGTTCATCTCCAGGCAAAAAAAAAAAAAATGTTAGAATGTTAAGTAAAAGCAGTGTAAGTTACACTCTTACATTTTAGATGTGTGATCAGGAACTGTTCACCGAAAATAAAAGGAGGAAATAACTCTAAAAGCTTTTATTTTGGTAGAATCTTGCTCTTTATCATTTGATTTTAATCTGATCAAATACCAAAGAACATCCTCGTGACAAATGTGTTGCTTGCAGAATATCTGTCTCTCTCTTGCCTTTCATCGCTTACGTTCATATTTTATATACAGTTGCACATTATTAATTTCCTATAGTTTACCTAAAATTATACATTTTGTTCATTGCAGAAATCGCACAGCCTCATTCTCAGTCCCGAAGATGAGGACTTCACCATCAAATGTGTTCTTATACTTTTATTCTGTAATATTTTATACAAGTTCTTAATAAACCAAACATTTAATATGACTGTACCACACTCCAAAAATCAATGCTGTTTCTCTTTGTGTTAAATTAACTCAACGTTTACTTCTGAGAAAATACTTTTACTTCAATGAGCTTTGGAGGAAATGTTTTAATGTGTAAAATGCATAAATAGAGATATGTGATATTACAATTAGGTAAAAGTTTCACCATGCATCGGTTTATAACGTTTAAAATGCAGAATATTCATACAACGTAGTAGTCAAACAAAAATGATGACACAAATCTCAAGGCAAAAAAGGTACTGTGTTCTTTTTTTTTTGCAAAGTTGTGTGTATTTGTAACTCTCATAACAAACAACATTACAGTGTTCAACTATGGAAGAATGAAAGCATCTGCTTCTGAACACTTTTCTCATTCCAAATATTCCTTTGCCTTAGTTACACATTGTTTAACCGATGTAAAGTTATGTTAAAAGTCCGAATACACATTCTAAACTAGGCCTGGGCGATATAGCAAATTTTTTTATCACGATATGTTTTCTTATATTGCTCGATGTCGATAATTATCACGATATGATTTTTTTTTTAATCAATAATAGTTTTAATATTAGTATTCTCCTTGGACCGCAAAGAAACCAGAAGGATTATTTTTATATATTTATTGTTAGAATGTATGACAATACAAAACATTCAACAACAACCCGACAGAACCAAGACGTTTGTATTATTTTTTTTACATCTTACATGTACTGAAATAAAATAACTTAAATGTTGAGGATTATATGCCTTGTTTTTAACATCTCTCAAACATTTTAGAGGTAGTGTACTGAACTGATTAAATAAAATAAAAACAAAAATAAAAAGAGGTACAGACAGTACAATATTGCACGTCACTGCTCTGGTTATGTTTCTGTACCGCGTCGATTTTTTTCTTGTACGGGGTAGCTGCGTTAAAGGCTGACTGTATTGTTGTTTGACGAGCAACTGTTTGCTTAGCACTGTCGCTAGCTAGGCTACTACTACTAGCGGGAGTATAATGCGGCACACTCCCAGCAGTGCGTTGTTTTTAGCATTACCTGCGGGGAGGCTAGCATGAAAACGTAAACTCTGGCTTTCATACCATTCTTTATCGTGGTACTTGTTGAGATGTTGAAAGAGGTTCGTGGTGTTTCCCGTTTTGCTTGGGACTGTTCTCCGACGTAATTTGCACTTAGCGTTAGCCTGTACTTTGTCGGACCTGAGGTAGCCGAACCAATTCCAAATCACAGATCTGGTATTGCCTTTCTTCGCCACTATTTCATCCTGCTGGACGTTTTCAGATTCCTCCTCACCCTTGGTATCAGGGGTACAGTTCTCAGGCACATTTTGGACAGTTTCTTCACTTCCCTCGACTTCTGATTGCTCCTCGCTACTCATTTCTACATGTTCCTATAACTAGATTTAGCGGACGGCTGTGTGTGTCTCCCATCTGAGTTGTTGTGAGCGAGAGGAGGCGGGTGGAGGGAAGGAAGCACGCCGTTGTTTCTCTGCTGGGATTGGCTGTTCATTGAGCACGCGCTTGTTTCTCTCCTCTCCGGATTGGTTGGGTTATCGAAATAACAGCTCATGCATTTATCATCGTTATCGTGGAGTTTTTAATCGCGATTATTATCGTAATCGTTTTATCGCCCAGGCCTATTCTAAACTTCTCCTTTTTCCATCATCCAAAAAATTGAAATGAATCAAGTGGTTAAATGGCTGATTGTAGCTGGTCAGGCATGAGATTCATTTGATTTTTTTCTCACCTTAAGTGAAACAGTGGGTGAGAAATATCTAAACTATATTTTAAAGTATGTTTATATTGTCCTGTCCCCATATCCTCCCGGACACAATGCCCTTGATAGCTTTTCTAAACCAGGGATAGAAAAAAGCATATATGATCGGGTTCAGAGAAGAATTGAAATAAAACACCCACATCACAATTGTCCTAGACACAGCGCTGGTTGCAATGTCCTGACCTGCCAGAGAAGGGTAGTAATACGGACAGAAACTCATCAGAAAGACCAGAATGACAATACCCAGAGTTCGAGCTGCTTTTTTCTCCGATCTCTTTGCTGTGACTGAAACTGAACCCACAGGAATGACCGTAATGTGAGTCCGTAAGGCCCGAGCCTGAGACACTGCCACAAAATACACTCTCAAGTACAGAACAACAATGACTGAGCATGGCCCAAAGAACGTAACAACAAGATCAACAGTTCCAGACACATAGTCAATAACTACCAGGCACTCCCCCAAGCAGGAATTGTATCGGTCCGGCTGCCTCAGATGATCTTTTAGAATCAGTCCATTGTACAGAAAACAACAGGCCCAGCACAGACACACACACAACTGCACCCGACTGCGAGTGATGGTGCCAGGATACTGCAGAGGATAACAGATAGCAACATATCGGTCAATGGATATGAGCACCATCTTGCCTACAGAGGCCGAGGTGAGGATGAAGCTGATAATACAGGAAAGAGCACACATGAGTTCACCCAGGATCCAGCAGCTCTCTACTAAACGTACTGCCTGAGGGGGCATCACTAACAGCCCCACCAGCAGGTCAGAGACAGCAAGGGAGAGGAGAAGCAGGTTGGTAGGGGTGTGGAGCTGCTTGAAGTGGGAGATGGAGATGATGACCAGCAGATTGAGGACTACGGTCAGGACGGAGATGCTGGACAGCAGTATGTAGAAGAAGATGGTCTCAGAGTGAGGACGAATCAGTCGTTTGCAGGACAAGTTGTGTAGCTGAGGGAAGCAGAGCTGGGTTTCTCCCAGGTTGTCCATAGTGCAGTGTTAAGGTTCACTGCCATCATTCACACTCATACTTGAGCTGCTGTGTCTGAATGAGAGAGAATAGTGCAACACAATTATCTCTGAGCAAAGTCCCCAATCCTCCTCCTCCTCAATCCCTCAGACAATTGCATTTCATCATCTTTTCCACATCTCATCTGAACTTTCAATTCCCTTCTTACATGATGCAACAGTCAGTCTAGTTTAACTTTTGTTGAGAGTTTAGAGTGTGAAGTCCTATGTACCTCGAGCTTGCCTAGGAATTCCCTGCAATGGATACCAGTCCGTCCTGCACTTCCTTTCTTCCTGCACTTTTTGAAAAGTGTGAGCGAAACCATCTAACCATCTGGAATAAAGTGTTTCACGGATGCCTCACCCACTAACATCTTTGGACTGTTTCCAAACGCTTGTCGATTAAGGCAGTACTGAAAATGAACCAGATTGGGGAAAGCATCCATCCAGTCATCCATGAATCTTCTCTTCCACTCAGCCGTCATGGGGCGAAGGCTGGGTAAAACCCTGGACAAGTCGCCATCACAGGGCCACAGAGAAAGACAAACAAACATGCATCCATTGAAGTGAACACATACAGTACCTGTGGACAATTTAGTGTTCCCAATTTGCCTCACACGCATGTTTTTGGACTCTGGGAGAACACGGAGAAATCCCACACAGGCACAGGGAGAACTTGCAAAGTCCACAGAGAAAGGCCCCAGGCTGGGACCGAACCCATGACCTTCTTCATGTGATGCGACAGCTCTAACCACTGTGCCACCATGTTGCCCTGGGATAAGCAAGGTGGGGCATTTTTTTTTAGATGTCCTAAAACTGATAAAACTGTGCTACATTTATACAAGTTGTTTCATCTTTTTTTAACATGTAGTTGACCAGATGTATTTTACCTTTTGCCAATTAATTTTTATTACATCGTTTTTTTATTTTGGTTTTTTACATTCAAGCAGCCACGGTGGCACATGTGGGACAGAAGAGGGCGCCCAAAGCCACCAGAAAAACAATGTTCTACCACACTTGACACAAATGAATGAATGGGATTCATAGAGATATTATTTTACAAATGATTGACAGGCTGGACTTTTAATTCACCATCTAACAAAAACGGAAGATGTAGGCAAATTTGTATCTAAAGTCTGACACTTTAGGACATTCAAATATAGACACATTATAGCAACGGACTGTGACAACATTTGCAGATATGAACAACACACCTACGCATCTGTGCCTAATTTGTTGGCCTCACAGACCAGAGGTCCGTCTCATCAGACTAAAATTTAAGTGAGATGAGCAAATGTGTGAGCCTACAGAGTCAAATCTTCAAAATGAAAAAGAAAACGCAATTTCAAATGAAAATGAGTACATTTCCATGAAACTCCTTCAGTTTTAGTTGCAAGTTTATTGCAGTTCCATTCCAAACAATAAACAATAACTTCAGGTTTTATTATAGGAAACTGTTTATATGTTTTGGACAATCTTAAAATTTCATCCTTTACTCACACTTATAACCTAAGAGACAGAGCCGTCAACAGAAAATACACATCCAATCATTCACTAGTGTTATCTGAGGGTTAATGTCACTTTCAACAATCTTTGCTATTTGTCACTAAAATGCATGAAACACAAATATAGTGTAATGTCATGAAAAAGAAGAACATCGTCTGCTTTTATGAAGCAATTGAAAGATGGCGTTTTCTTATGTTTCTCATAAACCAAAGTAGAAATATAGATGTTGTGTACAAACTGAAATTTCTTCTTTATTTATGCACTATAATTCTAAACCAAACCCACATTTATCATCTTGTTTTGTCATTCTATTTAAATTTAGCTAAAGCATTTTACAATGTCAGAATATGTTCACTGACGTTTTCCTTGTAGAGACTTTCTTTGCATTGGTTATATGTTGTTTCATTACACGGCACATAATCAGACTAAGGCCCTTTCTCCCACAATGCTTGTGAAAGTGAACTTAACACTTTTGTAGAATGTTATTACCACCACTATTTTCTTTCACTGATGCCCACTGTGACAACACAGTTGTTTGATATTCACATTCAAAGCTTGTTTCAGAGCCCTCATTGTGAGGGTGTAGAAAAATCTGGTTGATTATGCCTGGCCCTTTAATTGTGTTGGATATAATGTATTTGGCTGACACATTTTCATACCCAACACCATAACATGAACTGATCAAAGTATATTGGCCTGAGAGGAGTTCTGTTGTCGTAACTTCCACGTCACAATGAGCCTGACTGTTTTTCTAAACCAGGGATAGAAAAAAGCATATATGATCGGGTTCAGACAGGAATTGAAATACAACATCCACGTCAAAATTGTCGACGAGGAGGCGCTGTTTGTAATGTCCTGACCTGCCAGAGAAGGGTAGTAATACGGACAGAAACTCATCAGAAAGACCAGAATGACAATACCCAGAGTTCGGGCTGCTTTTTTCTCTGATTTCTTTGCTGTGACTGAAACTGACCCCACGGTAATGTGAGACCGTAAGGCCCGAGCCTGAGACACTGCCACGAAAAACACTCTCATGTACAGAACAACAATGCCTATGCATGGACCAAAGAACGTAACCACAAGATCAACAGTTCCAGACACATAGTCAATAACTACCAGGCACTCCCCCAAGCAGGAATTGTATCGGTCCGGCTGCCTTAGATGATTTTTTAGAGTCAGGCCATTGTAGAGAAAAGAGCAGGCCCAGCACAGACACACACACAACTGCACCCGACTGTGAGTGATGGTGCCAGGGTACTGCAGAGGATAACAGATAGCAACATATCGGTCAATGGATATGAGCACCATGTTGCCCACAGAGGCCGAGGTGAGGATGAAGCCGACAATGCAGCACAGAGCACACATGAGGTCACCCAGAATCCAGCAGCTCTCTACTAAACGTACTGCCTCTATAGGCATCACTAGCAGCCCCACCAGCAGGTCAGAGACAGCAAGGGAGAGGAGAAGCAGGTTGGTAGGGGTGTGGAGCTGCTTGAAGTGGGAGATGGAGATGATGACCAGCAGATTGAGGACTACAGTCAGGACGGAGATGCTGGACAGCAGTATGTAGAAGAAGATGGTCTCAGAGTGAGGATGAATCAGTCGTTTGCAGGACAAGTTGTGTAGCTGAGGGAAGCAGAGCTGGGTTTCTCCCAGGTTGTCCATAGTGCAGTGTTAAGGTTCACTGCCATCATTCACACTCATACTTGAGCTGCTGTGTCTGAGGAAGACAAGAGTCGTGCAACACAATTATCTCTGAGCAAAGTCCCCAATCATCCTCTTCCTCAATCCCTCAGACAATTGCATTTCATCATCTTTTCCACATCTCATCTGAACTTTCAATTCCCTTCTTACATGATGCAACAGTCAGTCTAGTTTAACTTTTGTTGAGAGTTTAGAGTGTGAAGTCCTATGTACCTTGAGCTTGCCTAGGAATTCCCTGCAATGGATACCAGTCCGTCCTGCACTTCCTTTCTTCCTGCACTTTTTGAAAAGTGTGAGCGAAACCATCTAACCATCTGGAATAAAGTGTTTCACGGATGCCTCACCCACTAACATCTCTGGACTGTTTCCAAACGCTTGTCGATTAAGACGGTACTGAAAATGAACCAGATTGGGGAAAGCATCCATCCAGTCATCCATGAATCTTCTCTTCCACTCAGCCGTCATGGGGCGAAGGCTGGGTAAAACCCTGGACAAGTTGCCATCACAGGGCCACAGAGAAAGACAAACAAACATGCATCCATTGAAGTGCACACATACAGTACCTGTGGACAATTTAGTGTTCCCAATTTGCCTCACACGCATGTTTTTGGACTCTGGGAGAACACGGAGAAATCCCACGCAGGCACAGGGAGAACATGTAAAGTCCACAGAGAAAGGCCCCAGGCTGGGACCGAACCCATGACCTTCTTCATGTGATGCGACAGCTCTAACCACTGTGCCACCATGTTGCCCTGGGATAAGCAAGGTGGGGCATTTTTTTTTAGATGTCCTAAAACTGATAAAACTGTGCTACATTTATACAAGTTGTTTCATCTTTTTTTAACATGTAGTTGACCAGATGTATTTTACCTTTTGCCAATTAATTTTTATTACATCGTTTTTTTATTTTGGTTTTTTACATTCAAGCAGCCACGGTGGCACATGTGGGACAGAAGAGGGCGCCCAAAGCCACCAGAAAAACAATGTGCTACCACACTTGACACAAATGAATAAATGGGATTCATAGAGATATTATTTTACAAATGATTGACAGGCTGGACTTTTAATTCACCATCTAACAAAAACGGAAGATGTAGGCAAATTTGTATCTAAAGTCTGACACTTTAGGACATTCAAATATAGACACATTATAGCAACGGACTGTGACAACATTTGCAGATATGAACAACACACCTATGCATCTGTGCCTCATTTGTTGGCCTCACAGACCAGAGGTCCGTCTCATCAGACTAAAATTTAAATGAGATGAGCAAATGTGTGAGCCTACAGAGTCAAATCTTCAAAATGAAAAAGAAAACGCAATTTCAAAAGAAAATGAGTACATTTCCATGAAACTCCTTCAGTTTTAGTTGCAAGTTTATTGCGGTTCCATTCCAAACAATAACTTCAGGTTTTATTATAGGAAACTGTTTATATGTTTTGGACAATCTTAAAATTTCATCCTTTACTCACACTTATAACCTAAGAGACAGAGCCGTCAACAGAAAATACACATCCAGTCATTCACTAGTGTTATCTGAGGGTTAATGTCATTTTCAACAATCTTTGCTATTTGTCACTAAAATGCATGAAACACAAATATAGTGTAATGTCATGAAAAAGAAGAACATCGTCTGCTTTTATGAAGCAATTGAAAGATGGCGTTTTCTTATGTTTCTCATAAACCAAAGTAGAAATATAGATGTTGTGTACAAACTGAAATTTCTTCTTTATTTATGCACTATAATTCTAAACCAAACCCACATTTATCATCTTGTTTTGTCATTCTATTTAAATTTAGCTAAAGCATTTTACAATGTCAGAATATGTTCACTGACGTTTTCCTTGTAGAGACTTTCTTTGCATTGGTTATATGTTGTTTCATTACACGGCACATAATCAGACTAAGGCCCTTTCTCCCACAATGCTTGTGAAAGTGAACTTAACACTTTTGTAGAATGTTATTACCTCTATATTTAGATATTACACCTGTATCCCACCTACCACTATTTTCTTTCACTGATGCACGCGGTGACAACACAGTTGTTTGATATTCACATTCGAAGCTTGTTTCAGAGCCCTCATTGTGAGGGTGTAGAAAAATCTGGTTGATTATGCCTGGCTCTTTAATTGTGTTGGATATAATGTATTTGGCTGACACATTTTTATATCCAAAACCATAACATGAACTGATCAAAGTATATTGGCCTGAGAGGAGTTCTGATGTCGTAACTTCCAAGTTACAATGAGCCTGACTGTTTTTCTAAACCAGGGATAGAAAAAAGCATATATGATCGGGTTCAGAGAAGAATTGAAATACAACACCCACGTCACAATTGTCCACGAGGAGGCGCTGGTTATAATGTCCTGACCTGCCAGAGAAGGGTAGTAATACGGACAGAAACTCATCAGAAAGACCAGAATGACAATACCCAGAGTTCGAGCTGCTTTTTTCTCCGATCTCTTTGCTGTGACTGAAACTGAACCCACAGGAATGACCGTAATGTGAGTCCGTAAGGCCCGAGCCTGAGACACTGCCACAAAATACACTCTCAAATACAGAACAACAATGACTGAGCATGGCCCAAAGAACGTAACAACAAGATCAACAGTTCCAGACACATAGTCAATAACTACCAGGCACTCCCCCAAGCAGGAATTGTATCGGTCCGGCTGCCTCAGATGATCTTTTAGAATCAGTCCATTGTACAGAAAACAACAGGCCCAGCACAGACACACACACAACTGCACCCGACTGCAAGTGATGGTGCCAGGATACTGCAGAGGATAACAGATGGCAACATATCGGTCAATGGATATGAGCACCATGTTGCCTACAGAGGCCGAGGTGAGAATGAAGTTGATAATACAGGAAAGAGCACACATGAGTTCACCCAGAATCCAGCAGCTCTCTACTAAACGTACTGCCTCTATAGGCATCACTAACAGCCCCACCAGCAGGTCAGAGACAGCAAGGGAGAGGAGAAGCAGGTTGGTAGGGGTGTGGAGCTGCTTGAAGTGGGAGATGGAGATGATGACCAGCAGATTGAGGACTACAGTCAGGACGGAGATGCTGGACAGCAGTATGTAGAAGAAGATGGTCTCAGAGTGAGGACGAATCAGTCGTTTGCAGGACAAGTTGTGTAGCTGAGGGAAGCAGAGCTGGGTTTCTCCCAGGTTGTCCATAGTGCAGTGTTAAGGTTCACTGCCATCATGCACACTCATACTTGAGCTGCTGTGTCTGAGGAAGACAAGAGTAGTGCAACACAATTATCTCTAAGCAAAGTCCCCAATCCTCCTCCTCCTCAATCCCTCAGACAATTGCATTTCATCATCTTTTCCACATCTCATCTGAACTTTCAATTCCCTTCTTACATGATGCAACAGTCAGTCTAGTTTAACTTTTGTTGAGAGTTTAGAGTGTGAAGTCCTATGTACCTTGAGCTTGCCTAGGAATTCCCTGCAATGGATACCAGTCCGTCCTGCACTTCCTTTCTTCCTGCACTTTTTGAAAAGTGTGAGCGAAACCATCTAACCATCTGGAATAAAGTGTTTCACGGATGCCTCACCCACTAACATCTCTGGACTGTTTCCAACCGCTTGTCGATTAAGGCGGTACTGAAAATGAACCAGATTGGGGAAAGCATCCATCCAGTCATCCATGAATCTTCTCTTCCACTCAGCCGTCATGGGGCGAAGGCTGGGTAAAACCCTGGACAAGTCGCCATCACAGGGCCACAGAGAAAGACAAACAAACATGCATCCATTGAAGTGCACACATACAGTACCTGTGGACAATTTAGTGTTCCCAATTTGCCTCACACGCATGTTTTTGGACTCTGGGAGAACACGGAGAAATCCCACGCAGGCACAGGGAGAACATGTAAAGTCCACAGAGAAAGGCCCCAGGCTGGGACCGAACCCATGACCTTCTTCATGTGATGCGACAGCTCTAACCACTGTGCCACCATGTTGCCCTGGGATAAGCAAGGTGGGGCATTTTTTTTTAGATGTCCTAAAACTGATAAAACTGTGCTACATTTATACAAGTTGTTTCATCTTTTTTTAACATGTAGTTGACCTGATGTATTTTACCTTTTGCCAATTAATTTTTATTACATCGTTTTTTTATTTTGGTTTTTTACATTCAAGCAGCCACGGTGGCACATGTGGGACAGAAGAGGGCACCCAAAGCCACCAGAAAAACAATGTTCTACCACACTTGACACAAATGAATGAATGGGATTCATAGAGATATTATTTTACAAATGATTGACAGGCTGGACTTTTAATTCACCATCTAACAAAAACGGAAGATGTAGGCAAATTTGTATCTAAAGTCTGACACTTTAGGACATTCAAATATAGACACATTATAGCAACGGACTGTGACAACATTTGCAGATATGAACAACACACCTACACATCTGTGCCTCATTTGTTGGCCTCACAGACCAGAGGTCCGTCTCATCAGACTAAAATTAAATGAGATGAGCAAATGTGTGAGCGTACAGAGTCAAATCTTCAAAATGAAAAAGAAAACGCAATTTCAAATGAAAATGAGTACATTTCCATGAAACTCCTTCAGTTTTAGTTGCAAGTTTATTGCGGTTCCATTCCAAACAATAAACAATAACTTCAGGTTTTATTATAGGAAACTGTTTATATGTTTTGGACAATCTTAAAATTTCATCCTTTACTCACACTTATAACCTAAGAGACAGAGCCGTCAACAGAAAATACACATCCAATCATTCACTAGTGTTATCTGAGGGTTAATGTCATTTTCAACAATCTTTGCTATTTGTCACTAAAATGCATGAAACACAAATATAGTGTAATGTCATGAAAAAGAAGAACATCGTCTGCTTTTATGAAGCAATTGAAAGATGGCGTTTTCTTATGTTTCTCATAAACCAAAGTAGAAATATAGATGTTGTGTACAAACTGAAATTTCTTCTTTATTTATGCACTATAATTCTAAACCAAACCCACATTTATCATCTTGTTTTGTCATTCTATTTAAATTTAGCTAAAGCATTTTACAATGTCAGAATATGTTCACTGACGTTTTCCTTGTAGAGACTTTCTTTGCATTGGTTATATGTTGTTTCATTACACGGCACATAATCAGACTAAGGCCCTTTCTCCCACAATGCTTGTGAAAGTGAACTTAACACTTTTGTAGAATGTTATTACCACCACTATTTTCTTTCACTGATGCCCACTGTGACAACACAGTTGTTTGATATTCACATTCAAAGCTTGTTTCAGAGCCCTCATTGTGAGGGTGTAGAAAAATCTGGTTGATTAAGCCTGGCCCTTTAATTGTGTTGGATATAATGTATTTGGCTGACACATTTTTATATCCAAAACCATAACATGAACTGATCAAAGTATATTGGCCTGAGAGGAGTTCTGATGTCGTAACTTCCAAGTTACAATGAGCCTGACTGTTTTTCTAAACCAGGGATAGAAAAAAGCATATATGATCGGGTTCAGAGAAGAATTGAAATACAACACCCACGTCACAATTGTCCACGAGGAGGCGCTGTTTGTAATGTCCTGACCTGCCAGAGAAGGGTAGTAATACGGACAGAAACTCATCAGAAAGACCAGAATGACAATACCCAGAGTTCGAGCTGCTTTTTTCTCCGATCTCTTTGCTGTGACTGAAACTGAACCCACAGGAATGACCGTAATGTGAGACCGTAAGGCCCGAGCCTGAGACACTGCCACGAAAAACACTCTGGTGTACAGAACAACAATGGCTGAGCATGGACCAAGGAACGTAACAACAAGATCAACAGTTCCAGACACATAGTCAATAACTACCAGGCACTCCCCCAAGCAGGAATTGTATCGGCCCGGCTGCCTAAGAAAATCTTTTAGAATCAGTCCATTGTAGAGGAAAGAGCAGGCCCAGCACAGACACACACACAACTGCACCCGACTGCGAGTCATGGTGCCAGGATACTGCAGAGGATAACAGATGGCAACATATCGGTCAATGGATATGAGCACCATGTTGCCCACAGAGGCCGAGGTGAGGATGAAGCCGACAATGCAGCACAGAGCACACATGAGTTCACCCAGAATCCAGCAGCTCTCTACAAAACGTAGTGTCTGAGGGGGCATCACTAGCAGCCCCACCAGCAGGTCAGAGACAGCAAGGGAGAGGAGAAGCAGGTTGGTAGGGGTGTGGAGCTGCTTGAAGTGGGAGATGGAGATGATGACCAGCAGATTGAGGACTACGGTCAGGACGGAGATGCTGGACAGCAGTATGTAGAAGAAGATGGTCTCAGAGTGAGGACGAATCAGTCGTTTGCAGGACAAGTTGTGTAGCTGAGGGAAGCAGAGCTGGGTTTCTCCCAGGTTGTCCATAGTGCAGTGTTAAGGTTCACTGCCATCATTCACACTCATACTTGAGCTGCTGTGTCTGAATGAGAGAGAATAGTGCAACACAATTATCTCTGAGCAAAGTCCCCAATCATCCTCCTCCTCAATCCCTCAGACAATTGCATTTCATCATCTTTCTCATCTGGCTCCCATTTGCCTTCCCACCTTCCGTCCTTCCTCAGGAATTCCCTTTTTACATGATTCAACAAGTCACTTTCAGTTGAACTTTGTTGAGAGTTTAAAGGTTGAACTCCCGTGTGCTTCTGTCCTGTCCAAGCTTTGCTTTGTCTTTTACTTTGCATGAGCGTTTACTTTACATCACAGTCATCTGACATCAGCTGTTCCTAAAACCATTGAAGGCATGGCTACACTCTTTTAGAATGGTTCAACTCCTCGTTTGACCATTGTAAAAACCGATGTATTCACAGATCCATGTGTGTGTTTTCTTTAAGAGTATTTCTCGTCCACCTTGTGTGCCCCCCCCCCACCCCTTGAGAAAAAAACCTCTCACATCTTTGGATTGTTCCCAGCAGCTTGTTTATTTTGCCATTTCTGATGATGATGACAGGGAGTCCAAACTGTAATTGGCAAAGCATATGTGATGAAGTGATTTGTGAATGTGGATGTCTGCAACGAAAGTGACTGTTTAAGTTCTAATTTGCCTTTTTTGGATGTTGTAAAACACACTTGTTGAACCATTGGCTGTCAGTATTTCACCAAAACAGTGCTTTGATTCGGCCTTCAAGTTGGCAAATTCATTTTCTTTTTCCTTTGACGCTCACTGTCAAGCTCACGTAGGAGAACATTTTGGACACAGGAGGACACCGCAACCACATGTCACACATGAGTGAATGGATTTAATAGTAACAGTGTTTGCCAAACCATTTACCTCACATCCTACAATAAGTAACGACTGAAGTCTGAGGTCTGGGCTCTTCAAATGGCAACAGTGCACCACATTAAAGCAAAAGATGGACATGGGGGATCTGTGCACAGGTTCACAGCGCCGGCATGCATCTGCTTCAGAAGTCTCCTTTCAGTCTGAAACTGAACTGTGAGAGTTGAAATACAGCAGTTGTCTCCGTAAAAGATCATGAGTTTATTTTCTCAAGGACACATTCTTACAGATCACTAACATAAACAGTCTAATACATTGCACCATGAACATAATCTCTGTTTCTCTTGCTTTCTTGCCGAGCGTACCTGATTTCTTTTTTTCCAATATTGTGCTGTGTATGTTTACTGGTTTACTCCAAACAATTATATATTACTTATATATATATTTGATTTGATTTATTTATTTATTTCGAAAATGAAAAGTAATAAGAAAATAAAAGGGATAGAAAACCCAAAACATGTGAAAGAAAACTTAAAGAAAAACATATATAATAGAATAAGTAATCAAACATCAGTGAAATATACATCAAAATAATATTGGTCATGCTCGAAAAGGGGTAGGATGAAGTAAAAACTTACATGTACCTACCCCCAACTTAAATAAGTATACAAGCTTGTGAACTAAATTAAGTATGTACGATTAGATAACAGAAAGCGGAAAACAACAAAAACAACAACCAAAGAAAAATCTAAACAAAAGACAACTCTGGTGAAAAATAAAATAAAATAAATAAATAAATAAAAAATAGTGCTGGACTTCAGCTGTGCGAGTACTGGAGAGATTGTATAAGTCTATATAGATATAATATATAAATATTTATAATATATAATATAGATACAGATAGATATTCCTGTATATTCATATGTAGACTGTTTGTAATATTACTGGTAATAATAATAGGACAGTAATACAACAACAAAAATAATAATAATAATAATAATAATAATAATAATAATAATAATAATAATAATAATAGTAATAATTATTATAATTATAACAACACTTTTATAACAACAAAAGCAATATTAATAATAACCAGAAAAATGATAATTGAGTATATAAAAAAAAACTTTAATATGACAACCAAAACCCTAATAACATTACCTTTACTTACATACTATAACATATTAAGCACAAACCAAAGCCAGTGTTGTTTTCCTTTGTTGTGTTTTTACATGTCAGCACTGAAATGAAGGACACCAACACACAAAAAGAGTTCTGCTCCAAGGATCTTCATTATTCTGCTTCAGTATTAAAATAATGCATCAAGAGGGGCAGTCGTGATTATGAATGAATGGGAGCAAAACAGCCCATTGTTTTACTGTGCATTTCAAATGTGTCTGTATCCAAGTCGCTTGTTTAAGAAAGCGGTAACATAAACACCATGAAAAACTAACTGTTTTTAATGTTATCATTTACACACAGTCATTTAAAAAAAAAAAAAAAAAAAAAACATTTTGTGTTTTGTTTGCAGTCCAAGAAAACACAGAGGCAGTCTAATATTTAGAGTCTTACATTTGGCACGTAGTCATTTGACAAATATTTTATTGTAAACTACAGGGAAAGTGATTGCCTTGCTGTTACTCCATAACTCACTTCATCTTTCAAAAGCTAACCCTGACATTTCCACAAGCTATTAGTCACAATTAGGAATTTGTTCTGAAGCCAAAACAAGAATAAGTCAATAGTTGGATTGACGTGGAGCCTATTGTTGCAGTTAGAATTGGGAGAAGAAGCCCAAAGCAAATAGAAATGCTCCACGTAGAGACACCTCAGTCACAATAAACTGGGCCTCATCCCAGCTGGGTTTCATTCAGTTTCACAGCAGTCGGGTAGGCTGCGTTCTTTATGCACAATGCTCTGTCTTGAGAGCAGAGCAGAGCAGAGCAGAGCAGAGCAGAACTGAACAGAACAGAACAGAACAGAACTGAACTGAACTGAACTGAACTCGTCTCCGGCGGAGAACTTGTTTTGACGGTGCGCACGCTCGGACAGCAGAGGGAAGGAAGAAAGGGTGAACTGCTCAAAGAGGAAATCAGGTGTTTTCATCCATCTGTGCACGTTACAGCTGTAACACAGCTGTTCTGATTAAATGTAGGGGAACAGGAAAGAACCAGATTGGAATAGATCTTCTTGTCACATGTAAACATCCATCCATCCGTTTCCTCTGCGACCCGCCTCCTTGTGCACTCAGGGTTGCGGGGTGTGGAAAGAAGCCAGAGAAGCTGCACAGACGCAGGGAGAACCGGCACCACTACACCATCGTGTCGCCCCGATCAGAATGAAAAAAATGTGTATTTCAACCTGGCTTTTTTTTTTTATCTATGGATACCGAAGCAGCAGCAGTTAAAATTCTTTATCTCGCCCTCAGTAATCTGGTGGAACTTGTCAGAGAAAAGTATCCAGAATACACATTAAAGAATGTTTGCTTGTCTGTTGATCCTCCAGGTCACAATGAGCTTTATAGCTCTTCTAAACCAGGGATAGAAAAAAGCGTAAATGATGGGGTTCAGACAAGAATTGAAATACAACATCCAAGTCAAAATGTCCCAAGATGAAGCACTGATGGAGATGTCCTGACCTGCCAGAGAAGGGTAGTAATACGGACAGAAACTCATCAGAAAGACCAGAATGACAATACCCAGAGTTCGAGCTGCTTTTTTCTCTGATCTCTTTGCTGTGACTGAAACTGAACCCACAGGAATGACAGTAATGTGAGACCGTAGGGCCCGAGCCTGAGACACTGCCACGAAAAACACTCTGGTGTACAGAACAAGAATGGCCGAGCATGGCCCAACAAACATGAAGACAAGATCAACAGTTCCAGACACATGATTAAACTTCAGGATGCATTCCCCAAAACAGGAGTAGTATTTTTCCGGGTGCCCCAGATGGTCTTTCAGAAACAGACCGTTGTAGAGGAAAGAGCAGGCCCAGCACAGACACACACAAAACTGGACCCGACTGCGAGTGATGGTGCCAGGATACTGCAGAGGATAACAGATAGCAACATATCGGTCGATGGATATGAGCACCATGTTGCCCACAGAGGCCGAGGTGAGCGTGAAGCTGACGATGTAGGACAGTGCACACATGAGGTCACCCAGAATCCAGCAGCTCTCCACAAAACGTAGTGTCTCTGTAGGCATCACTAGCAGCCCCACCAGCAGGTCAGAGACAGCAAGGGAGAGGAGAAGCAGGTTGGTAGGGGTGTGGAGCTGCTTGAAGTGGGAGATGGAGATGATGACCAGCAGATTGAGGACTACGGTCAGGACGGAGATGCTGGACAGCAGTATGTAGAAGAAGATGGTCTCAGAGTGAGGACGAATCAGTCGTTTGCAGGACAAGTTGTGTAGCTGAGGGAAGCAGAGCTGGGTTTCTCCCAGGTTGTCCATCATACAGTGGTCAGGTGCATTCTACACAACAATGTTCTCACCTGCTCTGCAGCTGAATGAGACAGAGTCGTGCAGCAGAGTCATCCTATTTCTCAATTCCCCAAATAATTATTACCTCTCTGCATTGATTTTCCACCTTCCCTCTTCCTGATGACATGATGCAACATGTCACTTAGTGAACTTTGTTGTTTGTTACCTGTGGTACCGAACCCTCATTGGTTATTTAGTTCTATCCATACATTTTCTGTGACCTGCTGTTTTGAACTCAAGGGTGCTAAAAATCTGTCCGAGTTGTCTTGGGGCAAAGTTTGAGTCCACCTGGGGTAGGTTGCCAGTTAGGTTCAGCGCAGGGCCTCACATAGAGAGAGATAAGCAGCTATCTATGTTCACACCATAACCTCTGGACAATCTAGGGCCAATTCCAATTCCTCCCTTAACCCTCAATCTCAACCCTCGCCCTTAACCCTCAATCTCAACCCTCAATCTCAACCCTCGCCCTTAACCCTCGCCCTTAACCCTCAATCTCAACCCTTGCCCTTAACCCTCAATCTCAACCCTCGCCCTTAACCCTCAATCACAACCCTCGCCCTTAACCCTCAATCTCAACCCTTGCCCTTAACCCTCAATCTCAACCCTCGCCCTTAACCCTCAATCACAACCCTCGCCCTTAACCCTCAATCTCAATCCTCGCCCTTAACCCTCAATCTCAACCCTCGCCCCTTAACCCTCAGTCTCAACCCTCGCCCTTAACCCTCAATCTCAACCCTCGCCCTTAACCCTCAATCTCAACCCTCAATCTCAACCCTCGCCCTTAACCCTCGCCCTTAACCCTCAATCTCAACCCTCACCCTTAACCCTCAATCTCAATCCTCGCCCTTAACCCTCAATCTTTGGCCCTCAATCTTTGGCCCTCAAAAATAAGTGCAAGGGCTTAGAAATGGGACACCCCTTAAGTGCAGTTACGTCTTCAGACTGTGGGGGGCGGCCTTACGCCAAAGCTCCGTCCAGTCTGTCAAGAAGACGACAACGACGAAGAAGAAGGAGGAGGAGAAGAAGAAGAAGTCCTCCGTCGCTACACAACAAGGTGTACAAGTAACGTGAAGCCGTAAAGCATCGTAAAGTAAAAAAAAAAATCAATGTCACGCAACAACGATGTCAATAATCCATAAAAAAAAGTCTTAAACTAAGACAATAAAATGGTTTGGTAATATTTATATCTTTATTAACTAAGAAAATACTTCCATTTGGAGCTCGCTTTTTTCATCGCCATTTTTCGAAGATGTCTTGGCGAAAATACGCAATGCCTTCTGGGTAGCCCTGACTGCCAAGGGTGGTGCCGGAGAATCTCAATACTGAGGGAAATACAGCCCTGAAACTCCTCCCTCAACTGGACCTTCTGAGAATCGGGAAGCACTTGCACCTCGCAGGAGCGCGCATTTCTGAGATTGAGAGTTGAGATTGAGGGTTGAGATTGAGGGTTGAGATTGAGGGTTAAGGGAGGAATTGGAATTCACCCCAAGTCCAGTAGCCCTCACTCAACCGTACCTTAAGATGACCTGGATGACTGAGAACCTGTTGGAGCCTCTACATATTCTCCCTGTGTCTGTCAAGGTGCTCTTTAGGTATTCCAGCAAGCTCCAACCGTCCAAAGATACATTAGGCTGAAAATGATGATACTAAGGGTGAATTCCAATCCCCCCCAACCCTCAATCTCAACCCTCAATCTCAACCCTCAATCTCAGAAATGCGCGCTCCTGTGAGGTGCAAGTGCTTCCCGATTCTCAGAAGGTCCAGTTGAGGGAGGAGTTTCAGGGCTGTATTTCCCTCAGTATTGAGATTCTCCGGCACCACCCTTGGCAGTCAGGGCTACCCAGAAGGCATTGCGTATTTTCGCCAAGACATCTTCGAAAAATGGTGATGAAAAAAGCGAGCTACAAATGGAAGTATTGTCTTTGTTAATAAAGATATAAATATCACCAAACCATTTTATTGTCTTAGTTTAAGACTTTTTTATGGATTATTGACATCGTTGTTGCGTGACATTGATTTATTTTTTTTACTTTACGATGCTTTACGGCTTCACGTTACTTGTACACCTCGTTGTGTAGCGAAGGAGGACTTCTTCTTCGTCGTCTTCTTCTTCTTCTTCTTGACAGACTGGACGTAGCTTTGGCGTAAGGCCGCCCCCCACAGTCTGAAGACGTAACTGCACTTAAGGGGTGTCCCATTTCTAAGCCCTTGCACTTATTTTTGAGGGCCAAAGATTGAGGGCCAAAGATTGAGGGTTAAGGGCGAGGGTTGAGATTGAGGGTTAAGGGCGAGGGTTGAGATTGAGGGTTAAGGGCGAGGGTTGAGATTGAGGGTTGAGATTGAGGGTTGAGATTGAGGGTTAAGGGCGAGGGTTGAGATTGAGGAGTTAAGTGCGAGGGTTAAGTGCGAGGGTTGAGATTGAGGAGTTAAGGGCGAGGGTTGAGATTGAGGGTTAAGGGCGAGGGTTGAGATTGAGGGTTAAGGGCGAGGGTTGAGATTGAGGGTTAAGGGCAAGGGTTGAGATTGAGGAGTTGAGGGAGGAATTGGAATTGGCCCCAACTCTCACGAGGCCGCCTGTCGTTGCTGCTGTTGTGGAAACACAATGTGAGATTTGATCATAATATGTAGAAAAAGTGCTAAAGATGTCAGATGGTGAACTGCACTTTTCACCGCTAGCATTGTTTCAGTGCGTCGAATGAAGAAACCCAGGAGGTCTCCTTGGGGACAGATCAGCCGAGGTCTCCGGCGTGCACTTCCTGTGTAACAGTGTTCTTGCAGTTTGCTCATCCTTTCATAAACAAGAACATTCTGTTTTGTTTTGCACATGCATTCATGGCACACGTGTGCAGAGGGGACACGCTTGCATCATGTGTTGATGCTGTTAATGGCTGTTTATCAACACCTTTTGTGAGTTAGCGTGTCATCATTATGAAGTGTGAACACGTCCCCTGGTGGCACTTTCACACATATCACCAATCTGCACCACCCTCCGAGGAGCCAACAACAAAACACCTGCAGGTATCACAAATCAAACACCCCCCCACCGCCCACCTCCCCGGAAAAAAAAAAAAAAAAAAAAAAAAAGTTTTCAACTGATGTAATTACTGACATCTTTTCTCCCAGTCCAAGAATTTTTTTTCTCGGCCACGCATGCAACTGGAAGTGGTCTAAAAGCAGCCGGCTATGAAGGACAAGGTACCGAGGTACTTGACTGGGGTGCTGTCACTAACCTGGGAGAGGTGGTGGTGGTGGTGGTGGTGGTGACCTCCGACCTTTGTAGCATCACACGGTTGCTAGAATGAAATGTTGCATCACGCAAAATACGTAAAAGGTGGACTTTTTTCATTTCCTGGGTGTTGACAGATTATTGTCCAGAGTAAAATAAAGCAAGGCTGCACGATGAATATTGGGCTGATATTTATCGGGCCAACATCAGGAATTAGGACGTCATACCGATAAATCTGATGATATTAACAATAGCTCCGATATGAAAACTGGGGGGTGGGGGGGGGCGGAGAGGCGTCCCTGAAATATACGGGACAGGTTTTTCAGTTGCCAAATATGAGGCGATCGCGTATTTTATGGGAGTAGACCATGTCATTTTCCCTAAAAAAAACAGGACAAATTGTGTCCCGGGAGGGATTTTATTTTTCCCGGGACAGGAGGTGAAAAAAGAGAACAATTCTGGGAAAAACGGGACGGGTGGCGGCCCCATCCTAGAGGCCTTTGTTACTGAATTTGATGTCTGTCATTAGTATATATATATACATATATATATATATATATATATATACATATGTACTGTATCTATGTGTGTGCATTTGTGGAAACAGAACTGTTCTTGGTTTTTGTTGTGTTAATATTTGCGATATCTACAGGTACAATTTGTTAAATCCACTCTTTATTACTTCCAGGTGTGCAACACAAACTACAGGCGAATCTAAATTTAAGAATTGATAAACATAAATATGTTCGGCATCGGCCTTGAAAAGCAGGAAGTTGTCGTCACGGTTGGCGGGGGGAAAAAAACAAAACAACAACACATATCGTGGATCGCTAAACTACAGCTCATGTCCTCGTTTGCATCAGGAAAGAGGCGTGGTTGAGACTGAGGCAGCGCTGTGTGGTGATGTGGCTAGACAGACGCTAGGGGGCACTGTTGGAGCAAGTGTTGGCTCTGTGCTGACCTCTCACCGGTGGAACGAAGCTCGTTCCCCTCAACAGGAAAAGTCCAGGCAGGTGTAAAGTTGGAATAATCAATGCAGCTTCACATCAATCCAGGCTCGACACACACAAATGCAATTTTGTGTGCATGAGCGTGTTAGTATTCCCACTGCTGGGGAAAATAAAGGGCGCTGGAAGTGTCAAGCAGAAATGTGAACAGCATTCACACACACAACGACTGGTTTTAAATGTCCAAAAAACAACAACATTTGTCAATGAATTGATATGTTTCCAGAATGATGACATCACCACTTGCTTTTCCATGTTGGCTGAGAGCGTTTTTTTAAACTGCGGTGGGAACGCGTCGTGGTTCCATTGCTTCCTGCGAAGCCGAAGGCAGGTGTGTGCAGTGGGGGGTACGACTCCAGATCAGACATGGACGTACGGACACTGCACTCTTATTTAACCACATCAATGCGGCCCAGCGTTGTTCGTCCGTCTCCAAAGTGCAGAAGACACTGCAGTGAAGTCGGCAGTGGAGACTTGAGGCTGCAGCGCTGCGAGGGGGAAAGCAGTGAGCCTGCAGTGTTTGTGTGAACAGCAGCTGCCGTGTGTGTGCGTCCTGGTCACTTCACCACGTGGTCGGCACTCTGCCCCACAGGGAGAGAAAAAGACAACAAAAAAAAAGCAAACAATGGGAAATTTCAAAGCCACAGTGGAGTAAAAGTTTTCTCTGAGCAGCGGCTCGTGCAGTTTGTCCTCCGCCTCTTCCTCCCCCTCCTCCTCCTCTTCCTCTTCCTCCTCCTCTTCCTCTTCTTCCTCTTCGTTGTCCTCCTCCCCCCCTCCTCCTCTTCCTCTTCCTCCCCCTCCTCCTCTTCCTCTTCTTCCTCTTCCTCCTCCTCCTCTTCGTCGTCCTCCTCCTCCCCCTCCTCCTCTTCCGCTTCCTCTTCCTCCTCCTCCTCCTCCTCCTCCCCCTCTTCCTCTCCCTCCTCCTCCTCCCCTCCTCTTCCTCCTCCTCCTCTTCCTCCCCCTCCTCCTCCCCCTCCTCCTCTTCCTCCTCCTCCTCTTCCTCCCCCTCCTCCTCCTCTTCCTCCTCCTCTTCCTCCTCCTCCTCCCCCTCCTCCTCTTCCTCTTCCTCCTCCTCCTCTTCGTCCTCCTCCTCCCCCTCCTCCTCTTCCTCTTCTTCTTCCTCCTCCTCCTCTTCCTTCCCCTCCTCCTCTTCCTCTTCCCCCTCCTCCTCTTCCTCCTCTTCCTCCCCCTCCTCCTCTTCCCCCTCCTCCTCTTCCTCCTCTTCCTCCTCCACCTCCTCCTCCTCTTCCTCCCCCTCCTCCTCCCCCTCCTCCTCTTCCTCTTCTTCTTCCTCCTCCTCCTCTTCCTCCCCCTCCTCCTCCTCTTCCTCCCCCTCCCCCTCCTCCTCCTCTTTCTCCTCCTCCTCCTCCTCCCCCTCCTCCTCTTCCTCCTCCCCCTCTTCCTCCTCCTCCTCCTCCCCCTTCTCCTCTTCCTCTTCCTCCTCCTCCTCTTCATCCTCCTCCTCCCCCTCCTCCTCTTCCTCTTCTTCTTCCTCCTCCTCCTCTTCCTCCCCCTCCTCCTCCTCTTCCTCCCCCTCCTCCTCTTCCTCTTCCCACTCCTCCTCCTCTTCCTCTTCCCCCTCCTCCTCCTCTTCCTCCCCCTCCTCCTCCTCCTCCTCCTCCTCTTCCTCCCCCCCTCCTCTTCCTCCCCCTCCTCTTCCTCTTCTTCTTCCTCCTCCTCCTCTTCCTCCCCCTCCTCCTCTTCCTCTTCTTCCTCTTCCTCCTCCTCCTCTTCGTCGTCCTCCTCCTCCCCCTCCTCCTCTTCCTCTTCCTCCTCCTCCTCCTCCCCCTCCTCCTCCTCTTCCTCCCCCTCCTCCTCCCCCTCCTCCTCTTCCTCTTCTTATTCCTCCTCCTCCTCTTCCTCCCCCTCCTCCTCCTCTTCCTCCCCCTCCTCCTCTTCCTCCCCCTCCCCCTCCTCCTCCTCTTTCTCCTCCTCCTCCTCCTCCCCCTCCTCCTCTTCCTCCTCCTCCTCCCCCTCCTCCTCTTCCTCTTCCTCCTCCTCCTCTTCGTCCTCCTCCTCCCCCTCCTCCTCTTCCTCTTCTTCTTCCTCCTCCTCCTCTTCCTCCCCCTCCTCCTCCTCTTCCTCCCCCTCCTCCTCTTCCTCTTCCCACTCCCCCTCCTCCTCCTCTTCCTCCCCCTCCTCCTCCTCCTCCTCCTCCTCCTCTTCCTTCCCCCCTCCTCCTCTTCCTCCCCCTCCTCTTCCTCTTCGTCCTCCTCCTCTTCCTCCCCCTCCCCCCCCCCCTCCTCTTGGCTGGCAGCAGTCTGCTGCTCACACTGTGCCTGTGGAGGACGCCTCCCTCTGTCTGGGCAGCCAGCGGCCACTTTGAAGCCACTCGGCCCTGCAGGGTCAGAGGTCAAGATAATAAATGTAGGTCCAATGATGAGTTGGCGGGGGGGCGGAGGGGGGCGGGGCTTGTTCGGACGAGCGCTTCGCTAAAAGCCCAAACGCTACAGTTTATAAGGCTTAACCAGCAGGGCTCCTGCACATGAAGAGACACACACACACACACACACACACACACACACACACACACACACACACACACACACACACACAACTTTCAATGTATCTGCCTCACAGCGACACGTTGCCTTTAATTCACATACATTGCAGGTCAGCAAATATTTCTAATAACATTAATAATGATAAAGTGCTTTTCAAGGAGGGATGTGAACTGAAGGGCGTTTTGTCCCGCTGAGGTTTTCCCCACCGCTGCTACACACTGATCTGCACTCTGTCGTGTCGGTCAAGCAATACAGTTGTTGTTCATAACAGCCGTTAAATGTAACAATGTAACGGCTGAATTACTGGCAAGGTTGGCTTGTAGAAAGTGTTGATAATAATAATAATAATAATAATAATAATAATAATAATATTCATTTAATAAGAAACATTCACAGAGACAGAATATCTGAATGTATGGAATCTTTAAATCTCTGCTTTTAAATGTGATTTCATTGAATTACATTTTTTTTTTTTTTGCTGATGAAGTCATAAAGCACCACGCTACACAATAAAACACTGACATGGTCATCAACACGCACTTTATGCTAACTGTGACTCACTGCAGAAGCCCAAATATTAAGGAAGCAAGGAAGTAAATCCACCTTCTAGGATCAAAGAGTCAAAGCTGATTATTATTATTATTATTATTATTATTATTATTATTATTATTATTATTATTATTATTATTCATTCATTCATTCATTTTCCATACCCGCTTAGTCCCGAGCTCAGGGTCACGGGGGTCTGCTGGAGCCTATCCCAGCTGTCTTAGGGCGAAGGCAGGGGACACCCTGGACAAGTCGCCAGTTCATCGCAGGGATTATTATTATTATTATTATTATTATTATTATTATTATTATTATTATTATTACATACTGCTGTTTCTATATCAGCAGCACTTCAACACAAATCAAACAAGGCGTCTTCTACAGGGACGGAGACTCACCAGGAAGCCTCACAGAGAAAAATAAATACAATTAAATACTTTTTTTTCATTTTTTTTTTTTATTATTATTATTATTTTTTTAAACAATACAAAAACAAATAAAAACCCCGGATATGGATTCGCCTGCGAGCCACGTCAGAATGCGCGGCCCCACAGCGTCAGCTCGTTGTCCCGCCGCTGAGCAGCAGAGAGCTGCGGTCCCATGCACCGGAGAGAGAGAGAGAGCGCGCGGAACACACAGTAAGTGCAGCATATTTTCTTTCGTTTTTTTTTTTTTTGCTTCCACTTTGACGTCTGCGTCCGATCGATTATTGTGCTCGAGGCTTTAGCGCAACTTTCGGACAAGTGCACGCGATTCATGATTAGAGGGAAGTCAGGGGGAACCGCCCCCCCCCCCCCCCCCCCTCTCTCCTCCCGCCGCTGCGGCTGGACGCTGATTTCACCCGCAGCTCGTTACAAACATTGAATCGCGCGACGGTGACGAGCGGGCGGCACGGCGCCACAATCCTCGGCCTCTCCCCGCACGCGCACGCACGCACGCACGCACGCGGCTGCCCTCAGTGTGGCTTCATGTTCGTGGTGGAGCGTCAGAGCCGTGAAGGACTTCGGCCCTCCAGCTGCCAAATCGTCCAGGTTCGCTTCGGTTCGCTTCGGTTCCTTCACCTGTGGCGTGTCAACGCTCGCAGCTCATTGGCTGAGGGACAGCTTGGAGATGATTCATGGTGCCCGCGCTTCCCAACTCCCACCTGTGGTGGCATGAGCACGATGAGCCGCCCACCGCCCACTCGCAACCCCGAGCACTGTGCCGGGCTCCTGACTCCTGGTTCTGACTCCTGGTTCTGACCCCTGTTCTGACCCCCGTTCTGACTCCTGGTTCTGACTCCCGTTCTGACCCCCGTTCTGACCCCTGTTCTGACTCCTGGTTCTGACTCCTGTTCTGACCCCTGTTCTGACCCCCGTTCTGACCCCTGTTCTGACTCCTGGTTCTGACTCCTGGTTCTGACCCCTGTTCTGACCCCCGTTCTGACCCCTGTTCTGACTCCCGTTCAGACTCCTGTTCTGACTCCCGTTCTGACCCCCGTTCTGACCCCTGTTCTGACTCCCGTTCTGACTCCTGGTTCTGACTCGTGTTCTGACTCAGGACTCAGACCGTTGCTCTGGACCAGGAGACCAGAGCTTCTGCTCAGACCAGGATAGTTCCCGCAAATTGACATTCGGGTACGAAGCGAACCTCAGCGAGTCAGAACTGATCCGTCCGTCCCTGGTCCTGGTCCTCAGGTCTCCTCCCGACAGGCAGCCATGGTGAAGCTGGCCAGCGATGCGTCCCACAAGCCGGAGAAGCGGCCGTCAGCGGACCACGGCTTTGACAACGTGCCCCTCGTCGTGCCGCTGGACGTCGACCAGCTGCAGCGCTCATTGGCAGAGAAGGTGAGAACCCGGGTCGTCCGGGTCGAGCTTGCAGGTCCACGCCGGCGTCCTGCACTTCCCTCCTCCTCAGCATCAAACACACTGCTGCGACCTCCTCTGAGGGAAACCCTGGCACTGGTTCAAGCGATGCCGGCACCACCTCCAGGTGGTGGAGGGAAGATGCATGGAGGCCGTCCCAGGAAGCGGTCTTGCCACCCGGGACTTCCTGTTAGCCCGACACGTTCCCAGGTAAAGAGCCAATAGAAGAGTGGGAGGCAGGACTCGGAGAATGTGAGGCGTCTGAAAACCTCCTGCTGGAGACCCAGTGTCGAGGTCTTTGCTGAACCCAGTCGCCACGCATGGTGGTCTTTGTGAGGTGCTAGTGGACAACAAGAGGGCCGTAAGATGGAAATATCTTCCTTTTATACCCTACAAATATATATATGTTTTTATTATTGGCTTATTTATTTGAACTGATATCATTTCCCATCTCTTTGCACTCTGAAGTGACTGTCATTCTGCACATCTCCCCACTGTGGGATTAATAGAGGCCTTCTATTCTATTCTAGTATTCTATTCTAGTATTCAATTCTAGATTTGATTCTATTATTCTATTCTGTTATTCTATTCTATTCTAGTATTCTATTATTCTATTCTAGTATTCTATTCTAGTATTCTATTCTGTTATTCTATTCTAGTATTATATTATTTTTTTATTCTAGTATTCTAGTATTCTATTCTAGTATTATATTATTCTAGTATTCTATTCTAGTATTCTATTATATTATTCTAGTATTCTACTCTAGTATTCTATTCTAGTATTCTACTCTGTGGGTCCAAAGCTAACTCTGGAACCAAACCCATGTGCACAGTTTTGTGTTTGTTTTGTCAAGACGAAGGTGTTTTTCTTTGTCGTGTTTTCTCACAAGTGGCACAAGATGGCGTGCATAAGGCGTCTTATCAGCTGACGTTATGGAGGCGTGGCCAGCGTGTCAGATTTGGCAGGTTGGCCACGCCTCCCGCTGCCGCCCCCCCAGGTCCTGACACAACAAACAGCGTCCAAACTGAACCCGTGTGCCTTCAATCTGCCGCTGTCTTCCTCAGGTCCTCGTCAGGACCTCAGTACCACGGTACCAGCAGCAGAACCAGAGGAGGCAGCAGAGCGGGCCGAGCCTGGGCCGGCTGGACATCAAGTGCCACCGCCACGGGTCGGACAGAGCCAAGGTAGCGCAGCAGCGGGTCAGCGCCTCCAACACCGGCCAGGCCGTCTGGTCCCAGAACACGAGGACTTCTAGTCTTCAGGTCCCGCTGGCACGTGGCCTGGTCCAGTGCCTGGTGCTGCTCCAGCACCTGTTGCTGCTCCAGTGCCTGCTGCTGCTCCAGCGCCTGTTGCTGCTCCAGTGCTTGGTGTTGCTCCAGTGCCTGTTGCTGCTCCAGCACCTGTTGCTGCTCCAGCGCCTGTTGCCGCTCCAGCGCCTGGGGCCACTCCAGTGCCTGGTGCTGCTCTGCTCCAGTGCCTGGTGCTGCTCCAGTGCCTGGTGCTGCTGTGCTTTCAGGGACAGTTGACTTGTGTTGCTGACATGTTCTCCACTGACTGGCTGCTTAGATCCTGGTCCTGATCCTCACCATGCTGGCCTCCTTGACCGGCCTGCTGCTGCTGCTCCTGTCCAAGGCCCTGTTGTACCACCAGCTCACCTGCCCAGAGGGTTTCGTCCTCCAGGTAGGCACCGCAGGCACCGCAGGCACCACTGCACAAACACAACCAAGCACAATCGGTGCTGACACACAGCAGACTGCTATGGTTAAAGTCCCACTGATTGGACCCTGAGAACCCGGGTCCAACCCTGAATGTTGAGGGTGTTGGGCTTGTGGGTTCCTTGCATTCTTTCACAAGGTTTTTGTGAAACCTTGTGGAAAGAAGCCAGCACAGCGAGGCGTGGCACTCTCTCTCGCTCACGCTCACTCCTCTCACTCCTCTCACTCCTCTCACTCCAGAAGGATTCTCTGAAAGCAGGAGCTGGAGGGAAAAAAAAATCAAACTCATTCTCTCACAACAACACCTTCAGGCGCCGTGAAGCCAGCCAGCAGCACCATGCACGTTAGCTCAACAAGTCTGGGAGGAGGTGGAGGGAGGGCTGTTCTCACAGGGCCAGAGAGGAAGAGGAGAGGGAGAGAGAGGAGGAAGGAGGGAGGAGAGAGGGAGGGAGAGAGAGGGAGAGAGAGGGCTGTTCTCACAGGGCCAGAGAGGAAGAGGAGAGGGAGAGAGGGAGGAAGGAGAGAGGGAGAGAGAGGAGGAAGGAGGGGGAGAGAGGGAGGAAGGAGGGGGGAGAGGGAGAGAGAGAGAGAGAGAGAGAGAGAGAGAGAAAGAAGAGAGGGAGAGAGAGGGCTGTTCTCACAGGGCCAGAGAGGAAGAGGAGAGGGAGAGAGGGAGGAAGGAGGGGGAGAGAGGGAGGAAGGAGGAAGGAGAGAGGGAGAGAGAGGAGGAGGGAGGGGGAGAGAGGGAGGAAGGAGGGGGGAGAGAGAGGGAGGAAGGAGGGCGACAGTGGCTGCTTTTAGCTCAGGCAGAGTTTGGGACACCCGTCTGTGAATCAGAGGGGTCTTTAATTAGGGCTGAGTGTGACTAAACGGTAATTAAAGGCTTATTAACAGTGGGGGGGGGGGGGGGGGGGCTTCCGGCAAAGACTTTTGAAGTTTCTCGCTGGTTACAGTAGCGCTCAGCGTTTCTCCTGCTAGCGAGGCATAAAGAGAGGAGTGAGGATGGAGGAGGGAGGGAGTGAGGATGGAGGGAGTGAGGTGTGAGGATGGAGGGAGTGAGGAGGGAGTGAGGATGGAGGGAGTGAGGAGTGAGGATGGAGGGAGTAAGGATGGAGTGAGAATGGAGGATGGAGGGAGTAAGGATGGAGTGAGGATGGAGGATGGAGGGAGTGAGGAGTGAGGATGGAGGGAGTAAGGATGGAGTGAGGATGGAGGGAGTGAGGATGGAAGGATGGAATACTGAGAATACTGAGGCCAAGCAGGGAGGCGATGGGGACCACCAGTCCTTGGTCTTGACCCGGCCGGGGACTTGAACCCACAACCTAGCAGTCTCAGGGCCGGCACCCTGCCACTGGACCAGTGAGCTGGTTAAAGCATAACCCTCTGGGGGGGTTCTGACCCTTGTTTGCAACCCACCCATACCCATCATGCAACCCTCTAAAGCAAGCTTCAGTCCGGTTCCTCTTCCATGACCCAAACAACCACGACGGCTGTCCTTGTTGTCATCACAGCACAACCACTGCACTCGGCCAGCGCTGGAGAGGTTCTACTCACAGCCGCAGCAGCAGCAGCTACCAGGTGCCACCAGTCGGGGTCTGTACGCCGCCCTCGGCCACCTGGGCCGGGTGAAGGAGAGCGGAGAGCCGGAGCTGCAGCAGCCGTGGCTGCCCCGTCGTCAGCATCAGCAGCGAGAAGAAGCGGGATGAGAGCAGCGAGCGAGAGCTGCAGCTGGGGGAGGAGCCAGAGGAGGGGACAGGGTTGGAGGTTCTCTGTGTGTGTGTGTGTGTGTGTGTGCGTCAGGTCTTTAGTTTGCATCTCAGACTCCACAGGGTCAAAAAGCCTCAAATCATTCGTCTTCACCATCCTAGAAAAAAAACCCAGCATTTATCAATCAGTTTCCAGTCCTTCCACTTGTTTGGATGGACACCAAAAACCACGGTGGTGTCGGAGGGTGGAGCCAACACCTAGCTGGGGGCGGGGCCACAAACCCTGGAGGGAGGGAGGGGGGGGGGGTTCCTGGCCTCGCAGGGGGCTGATTTCCTTCCAGGATTGTTTGTTCTTGGACCAAGCAGGACAAGAAGTGCATTCCATGTCTGGCGGAATTCCACGACAGTTTTTCGCTCAATAAATGAGAGATTTCCGAAAAATTTAAAATTGTGATTTGCAGGTGTTTCCATTGAATGGTGTGAAGCGCATGCGTCGTTATTCTGGTGAAATCTCGTTCGGCGAGAATGCTCCTGAAATCTCACGGGATGTAATTCTAATGAAATTCTAATTCTAAATTCTAAAATTCTCGTAAAAAAAAAAATCGTCCCGTGAAATTTCCCCGGGAATTGCGTTAGCTTGTGTTTTTCTGTTTGCTTGCTGTCCGGAGTCGTCGCTCTACTTTTCTCTTTGAAGACTCCGTCTCCTCCTCCGTCCAATCGTAGCGCGGCATTTTCCACCGGTCAGTCAGCCGGTCACGTTGTGACACTGCGGGCTGTGCAGAATCCACCAGAACCAAAGGTACCGGTGGTCCGCATGAGTCAGTTCAGAGAGCAAACAGTCGTTCGTTCCTGAGGACAGAGGCAATGTTTGCAGTTAGGGTTCGGGTTCCGGGGTTAATAAAGTTCATTCCAAAACACTGAGCAATCGCCACTTGGTCTTTTCTAACTAAAGTAACTAGTAATGCAATTAGTAATGGATTACCCATGAAACCAAGTAGTGACACAAAATCACTTTATTAAGGAGGAATCAGTCATCGGGACAACACCGCTGGCCCATTTCTAAACGAGCTGCAAGAAGTTTGATTGTATAAAAATCTTTTTATTTCTCACTTTTGGGTAAAAAAAACAAAAAAAAAAACACATCCTCTGCGCCTGCAGCCGCTCGGCATCCGGTTCACACACACACACACACACACACACACACGGTCGCTGCACACACTGGAATGTGTGGCCTCAAGCTAGTGTGGGTCTCTACTTGTTAAAGGTGTGTGTGTGTGTGTGTGTGTGTGTGTGTGTGTGTGTGTGATTATGAAATCATTAACTTATTGTGAGCGTGTGAGCACTTCACACATCTCGTGTAGTTGTTTGTGTGTGTGTGTGCGTGTGTGCTTTTGTGCGTGTGTGTGTGTGTGTGTGGGGCGGAGCAGTGCGTCCCGCCTCCTTCATTAAATCTACACGGAGCCTTGTTTACCCTTCAGGCTCGGTTCTGGCTTGGTTCTGCTTCTTTCTTCCTCCCCACTGGGTTCCTGGTGACCTGCTTGCCCCCCCGGCATGGAACTGAATAAAGTGCTAGAAAATATTTATTGGGCATTTACAGATGCCATGCCTTAGCGAGGGCCGAGGCGGGGAGGCCTGGGATTGGACGCCGTGGGGGGAAAGTGTGTAAAATGGGCCGAGCGGCGGCGGCGGCGGCCGAGCTCCACTTTGCTGCTTTACGGCGTCGATGATCCCAGCTGGAAAACGGCCAGTCGGCCCTTTCATTGGCCAGGGCCCTGAACGCACCGCCGGAATCTCCCCGATGGCACTCGAACGTCACGTGGAGGGACCTCCAGGGTCAGAGGTCAGAGGTCGCCACCCTCTCACGCAGCAGCACCTTTGAAATGAAGCTTGAGTTTTAGTTTTTCTCTTCCGCCACTGATCTCCTTCTGCAGATCTTCCTGTCTGGGTCCTCAGCAGGGGGCGTGGCCAGCGAGGTTTGTTGTTGTGACTTGGAAAGAAGAAGAAAGAAGAAGAAAGAAAGAAAAGAGCCGGGCCATCAGAACCCAAAATATTGTGCATGCCCAAAGCAGAAAAAAGTCCAAAAGCTAGAAGTGAATCTGGGTGAGGAGTGAGAGGAGAGGAGAGGGGTGGAGGTGGAGGTGGAGGTGGAGGGGTGGTGGTGGTGTTGGGGGAGGGGGAACCTGAATCCCTGTGTGTGTCTGTGTGTTGTTGTGTGTCTCAGTGGGTTCCCTGGGCCCTGGCGCCAGCTGGAAATGCCTCGGCTCAGCAGAGGCAGCGAACACATCATCCTCCATTCAGCCTCCACTCCCCTTTGATGAGGGTGTAACCCAAGACACAGCAGGCGCACCAGCCGGCCCTGCACACCTCCCATCAGGCTGCTGCTGCTGCTGCTGCTGCTGCTAGAAGGGCCGTCTCAACCCTAACCCAGGCTCTACCGTTGACCTACAGTTGCACTACCGTCTCAACTTTCCCGAGTGACTTACAGTCACACTACTGCCACCCTACCGTCATCCTACAGTCACCCTACCGCCACCCTACCGTCACCCTACAGTCACCCTACTGCCACCCTACCGTCATCCTACAGTCACCCTACCGCCACCCTACCGTCACCCTACAGTCACCCTACTGCCACCCTACCGTCATCCTACAGTCACCCTACCGCCACCCTACCGTCACCCTACAGTCACCCTACTGCCACCCTACCGTCACCCTACAGTCACCCTACCGTCACCCTACCGCCACCCTACCGTCACCCTATCGTCATCCTACCGTCACACTACCGTCACCCTACAGTCACCCTACTGCCACCCTACCGTCACCCTACCGTCACCCTACAGTCACCCTACCGCCACCCTACCGTCACCCTACAGTCACCCTACTGCCACCCTACCGTCATCCTACAGTCACCCTACTGCCACCCTACCGTCACCCTACAGTCACCCTACAGTCACCCTACTGCCACCCTACAGTCACCCTACCGTCACCCTACAGTCATCCTACCGTCACACTACCGTCACCCTACAGTCACCCTACTGCCACCATACCGTCACCCTACCGCCACCCTACCGTCACCCTACAGTCATCCTACCGTCACACTACCGTCACCCTACAGTCACCCTACTGCCACCCTACCGTCACCCTACCGTCACCTTACCGCCACCCTACAGTCATCCTACAGTCATCCTACCGTCACACTACCGTCACCCTACAGTCACCCTACAGTCACCCTACTGCCACCCTACCGTCACCCTACCGTCACCTTACCGCCACCCTACAGTCATCCTACAGTCATCCTACCGTCACACTACCGTCACCCTACAGTCACCCTACTGCCACCATACCGTCACCCTACCGCCACCCTACCGTCACCCTACAGTCATCCTACCGTCACACTACCGTCACCCTACAGTCACCCTACTGCCACCCTACCGTCACCCTACCGTCACCTTACCGCCACCCTACAGTCATCCTACAGTCATCCTACCGTCACACTACCGTCACCCTACAGTCACCCTACTGCCACCCTACCGTCACCCTACCGTCACCCTACAGTCACCCTACAGTCACCCTACTGCCACCCTACAGTCACCCTACCGTCACCCTACCGCCACCCTACAGTCACCCTACAGTCACCCTACCGTCATCCTACATCACCCTACAGTCACCCTACCATCATCCTACCATCATCCTACCCTCATCCTACCATCACCCTACCATCATCCTACCATCATCCTGCCATCATCCTACCATCATCCTACCATCATCCTACCGCCACCCTGCCATCACCCTACCATCACCCTACCATCATCCTACCATCATCCTACCACCACCCTGCCATCATCCTACCATCATCCTACCCTCATCCTACCATCACCCTACCCTCATCCTACCATCATCCTGCCATCATCCTACCATCATCCTACCATCATCCTACCGCCACCCTGCCATCACCCTACCATCACCCTACCATCATCCTACCACCACCCTGCCATCATCCTACCATCATCCTACCGCCACCCTACCATCATCCTACCATCATCCTACCATCATCCTACCGCCACCCTGCCATCACCCTACCATCACCCTACCATCATCCTACCATCACCCTACCATCATCCTACCATCATCCTACAGCCATCCTACCATCGCCCTACAGTCACCCTAAATTTACGTCCCTGTAGGGCCGTCTCAACCCCAACCCAGGGCTTCAGGCGCTAAGGTTGACCAGGCCTGGTGTGGCGGCGCAGGTTTACTCCCTGAATGCGGAAGAAGAAGAAGAAGAAGAAGAAGAAGAAGAAGAAGAAGAAGAACACCTGCAGCACGCCGAGTTCGGAAGCAGCAGTTCGCGAACAACCCTCAGCTGCGACGTCGGCGTTTTTCCGCAAAGTCGTTTTCAAACTGATCCAATATGCGGTTTGGCCTTCAATAATTGATACTAATAATTATTAGATATCATCGCGTGGGCCAAAGATGATTAACTCACCTGGGCCCTGGAGTTTGACACGTGCGCTAGCACATTAGCCACACCGCTGCTTCCTTCACTCCCCCTCCTCCTTCTTTCTGTTCCATCTTTTCTTTCGTTTTTTTCTGTTTCCTTCCCCAAACAAACTGAGTCTGCTGCCGTGAAACCACTTCATCGCTGCCTCATCCTGCTGCCACGGTGCCCTCACACAACAACACAACAACACAACAGCATCTAAGTATCCAAGCGCTACACTCAGGTCCAAACACACAAAAGGAGGGGTGGCGTCGGCCCTCCAAATCTGCAGCCCAGACTCGCCGCGAGGAAAGACAAAAAAAAAACAACAAGCGTCTTTTGGTGGGCGTGGCCTCTGCCTTGCTTTGTTCTGGCCATTAGCGAGGCGAAACATTGTCATTACTCATCCAGCCAATCATTTTACGACATCCTGCGATTAAACTTTGAGCTAATAGGTTAATGGGACAAATGGAGTTTGAACGCTGGAGGTTGGTTCTCATTAGGGCCGGGGGAGGGGACGGGAGGGGAAGGGGGGGGGGGCAACGCTGGGAGAAGTGCACTGTTGCACGCTCTCTCTCTCTACACACACACACACACACACACACACAGCCCTCTTCCCTCTGACAAACACAAACACAGAGCACAGGCTGCTTTGATTTCAGCTCTGCGGCGCCTCCCGCAGCCTCAGACAGCCACAGAGGAGCTGAGAGCCGCCAACCCCCCCCCCACCGGACCCCCTTCAATCTCCTCAGGCCCGGCCCGACCCGGCCCGGCCCAGCTCAGCTCAGCTCTGCAGAGCTTCAAGTCAAAACCCTCCAAATTGGGTTTAATCTGTGTTTTGCTTTGCCAATTATCGGCCCGCGGAGCCGCACGGCAAATGGGGATGAAGTAGCTTCAGACGGCCTCAGTTGAGGAGGAGGTCACGGCGAGATTAATGGACCTCTGCTGGAACCGCGACTCGGCCCCGACTGCTGCTGCTGCAGCAGGAGCCAGGGAGACCAGGGAGGGAGACAAAAGAGGGGGACCAGGGAGGAAGACCAGATATAAGGGACGGAGACCAGAGAAAAGAGACCAAGGAAACCAGAGAGACAGACCAGGAAGACCAGGGAAAGAGAACAGGGATGGTGATTGGGAATAGAGACCAGGGAGAGATAGACCATGGAAGGAGACCAAGAAGACTAGGGATTGAAACCAGGGAGACCAGGGAAAGAGACCAAGGAGGCCAGAGAGAGGAACGAGGAAAAGAGAACAGTGAAGGAGATCAGGGGGACCAGGGAGAGAGACCAGGAAGAGGTAGACCATGGAATAAGACCTAGAAGACTAGGGATTGAAACCAGGGAGACCAGGTAGGGAGATTAGGGAAAGAGACTAGGAAGGGAGAGAGACCAGGGAGAGGTAGACCAGGAAGACCAGGGAGAGGGAGACCATGGGGACCAGGGATGGAGACCAGGTAGACCAGGGATGGAGACCAGGAAGACCAGGGAGAGGGAGACCATGGGGACCAGGGATGGAGACCATGGAGACCAGGCAGGGAGATTAGGGAAAGAGACTAGGAAGGGAGAGAGACCAGGGATGAAGACCAGGAAGACCAGGGAGAGAGAGAGACCATGGAGACCAGGCAGGGAGGATGGCAGCGGATCTGGTCCGCCACTGTGAGTGGAACCATTAACGTTGTGCTGTTGCGGCTCCCACCGTGTCTTGCTGAGTCTCCGTGGTTTCCAAACACATGCAGACAAACAGTTTGCAGCGCGGCCTCTCCAGCTGTGCGGTGTTGAATCACCGTCTGCCGCCTCTCTGTTCTCGCTCATTAAACCTGCGTCCCGCTGCAGCCCAGGAACCCAACTGGCGTCGCTCAGGGTTCCACTCTCACACCGTGTTTGCTTTTTTTTTTTTTCTTCCCAGCAGCAACTTTGTGTCTGCCAGTGGCCACCTGTCGGTTCTCTGACTCGCACCAAAATGCCCTTTGTGATGTCATGGAGGGCTGTGGGATAATCATTTACTCTGCTTGTTCATAAAAGCATGTTGTTTTAGAGATGGTTGGAGGCATTTTCAGTCAAGGGATCTGTTTTAATAAACACAAAAACAAAAGAATGATAACACTTGCTAACATCTCATTGGAGGAAAGCAAAGATCACCTGACTAGAAAATGATCCAGTTGTGCTTGTATTAGAAAAAAAAACCCTCCCTGCAAATTTTTCAAAGGTGAGTTCTAATGGTGGAGAATGTGGAGTGGTGCAGTTTCCTGCAGATCCTGTGAGATCCAGGGAGATCCAGGGAGATCCTGTGAGATCCAGGGAGATCCTGTGAGATCCAGTGAGTGATTTGAGACGGTTCCTCTCCCGCCGCCCTGGGAGCTGACGTTTAATCACAAACAAATGCTTTTCCATGTGGAATTAAGACAAACGCAACTCCTGCCAAAACAAAGCCCAGTCTGTCTGTCGTAAACTTTCCCATTTCTTTCTGTCTGTCTTTCCTCTTCCTGCTGCCTCGCCTGCACCTCGCAAAAGTTTGGTGTTTGGTGAGTATGATGGGATTTCTTTCCTGTTGGCAACACAGTTTTTCTCATTTAGCCTTTAGTTACTATTATTATTATTATTATTATTATTGTTATTGTTATTGTTATTGTTGTTATTGTTGTTATTGTTATTATTATTATTACTATTATTGTTGTTATTGTTATTATTACTATTATTGTTATTATTATTATTATTATTATTATTGTTATTGTTGTTATTATTATTATTACTATTATTGTTATTATTATTATTACTATTATTATTATTATTGTTATTGTTATTATTATTATTACTATTATTATTATTATTATTGTTATTATTATTATTACTATTATTATTATTATTGTTATTGTTATTGTTTTTGTTATTGTTATTGTTATTATTATTATTATCATTAGTAGTAGTAGTAGTAGTAGTATTGTTAATACTCACTAATTCTCAACACTGAGTCAACAAGATGATGTCAATATTCAAGGCTTTATTTCTATTAATCACAGTTCAGCTAAACTTCTCTAGACTTCCTGTATAAGAAAATATTTTGAAGCATTTTATTTTTAGGATATTGTCATGTCATGCAATTGTTATTTACAAAAGAACATCAGTAGATTAGTGGCAGTTTTTTAGCTCACTGGGATGAGCTATTTTTAGAACAGGCCTCCGGTGACTCCTGTGGTCCTTTGGGTGGCGCCACCTGGTGGCCGTGGGCAACATGTTGGTGACCGACCCCTGCCCTAAAGAACCGCACAGTTTGACCCCAGTTTGACCGACAGAAGCCTTGACTCCACCGCGGTGCACCGCAGGTTCTGACCCACCGGGCCCAGACACAGCAGGACTTCCACTTCTTCAGGCTCGACGGTTTCAGGGCGGTGTTGCTCGGCTGTGATCGGCCCACTGACAGACTCCTGTAAATCCCTCAGTGGGTGGTGGGGGGAGGGGGGGGAGAGGGGGAGGGGCTTTAGGGGCCAGTTAAACTCCAGGACGACTGTCAGCAAACCCAGATCCAGCCAAAACCCAGACCACACGGTCAACTGGGTCCCTTTAAGCAGCGGTTAATACAAGTCAAGGCAGCCACCCCTGGTCCTGTTCCAGAGAGGAGGTGGTTCTGTCCTGGGTGGAGGTGGGAGAGGAGGTGGCTCTGTCCTGGGTGGAGGTGGAGATGGAGGTTCTGTCCTGGGTTCCTCTGTGCAGCCTGGCAGGCAGGTGGGAGACGAGCAGCTGTTGTCTTTCCTCAATGATCTTCCTGAGGGAATCTTCTCCAGGTCTCATTGAGGAGCAGAACGTGGGAGCTTTGTACCCCCCCCCCCCCCCCCCACTTTAATGTTAGAAGAATGCACTAACGACCACGGCACGTAGCGTAGCATGAGCTCACGGCTCGGCCATGGCCGAGAGACGCAGGAGGTCGAAGAAGAAGAAAAAAACTTTATTTAAAAGTTGGATTCCTCACCGACGAACGGCCGTCAACCAACGATGACAGACGCCATTTAAGAGGGGGGGGGGGCATAAAACAAAGCAGCCACCCGTTGGCCCGCAGCACGGCGGAGGGGAGCCGGGGCTAAATTGCCTGTCTGTAGTCATTGAATGCAACGTTTAGCTGTGATTTATGTGAGGGGGGGGGCGGAGAAAGCGTGATGAGAAAACATTTTCCGAGCACGACAGCTTGCAGCAATTTGCATTATACGGGCGGGGGGGTGGGGTGGGGAACCAACCGCCGAGACAAATGTTTGAGCGGCCTCCATAATGGAATGGATATATTTACACAGCAGCAAGTGAGTCCAAGGCTGCGGAACCACAGCAAGGCCTCACCCAGGGACCTCGCTGTGTTCCCAGAGTCAACATCATGGGGGGGGGGGGATGAAAGCTATTAGGGCCGTAGAGAGAATCGGCACGGAGAGAGGGAGTTACCGGGGGGGGGTACGAGTGTTTGTCAGCTCATCGACTTCCCTAAAAGAAGTCCTCAGCTGTGAACCCAGCCAGGCAGATCTTCAGGCAGCA